>NW_027505793.1:0-161062 GCF_021521415.1 Bidens hawaiensis
CAATTATATAAAAACTATCATATTTCATGCATTCCTACACAACTCAGCAGCTAGTTTCATTGTGACAGAATTTCTACTTGAAAGATTGTACTATTTCACCCATCATATCATCTCAATTAATTCACCAAAAATCACCACTGAAACATACATGTCTTAGGTTTCCAGAACATATTTTATATTATTTTTATTCCATATAGATTTCTCATAATGATCAAAACACTACAGTAAACTCATATCAGTCAGATTCATGCACAACAGAATGTTATTTGCAATTCCCGGTAAACGAAAAATCCAATAAATGCAAGACCACTTGGGTTTGGTTCCTAACTCAGTGAGTCAACTTCCAGAAGTGGAACCAACCCAATTGGCCTCGTAGTTCATGAGATATAGAATTTACAATATAACCTAACAGTAGGTCTAACAGCTCAGCTTTGCATCACGTTTTTGTAAAATCATAAAAGTATACTTCCACTTATCCAAAAATTACGAATTTATACTTTATAGAAACTAGACTCAACCTAGGTAGTTTACTGCAGTACTCACAATCTCAATCAATTTTCACGTTTACACTTCGTTACAGTCAGTTAAACATCGTATATATATTCTGTCCAGAATCTGTTCACATCAAAACTCAACATCATAACAATCTATGAACTATCATGCATCCATATAACCCTCTAGACACCATAACTACTATTCATGCATATAAATCACACCATACATACAAGATTAGGGTTTGTGTTTTAATTCAAATCAAGAACAACAATCAATCATGCAACAACATCAATCTAGTTATCAATCTATTATCCAACTAACAACTATCATATTGATCACATACATACATATAATCGGCTGAGTTAGGGTTTACATACAACCCATTAAACATCAAAATTACACAATAAGGAGGTAAGAGATGATCAAGTATACCTTCCTAGCACCTAGTTCTTGGATTAATCTCTTGATTGATGTGTGTGTGTGTGATGAAGGTGGACGGCAGCCGTGGATCAAGAGAGGGAGAGAGAGCCGATTTAGGGTTGTAGGTTAATAATAAGTTAGGGTTTGTTTATTAGTGATGTATTTATAATAATACAAGTTACACTCTAGTCCCTCTTCTTTCCAAGTGTTGTTTTTCTAGAACATTCCATCATACTTGCCCAATAAGTTAACATGACCATAGTTTTATCACATAGCACATAATCCTAACACATAATAATCACATAATTATTGTTTTTACGTTTATCGTTTATTTATCAATCGTTTGCGTCAACCTCGTTTGCGTTTCGGTGCAAATCCCGAAAGACTACACATGTAGTAAGTGTTACGCGTCATTTAAACCCTAGTTTAAATGTAATGAAGTGTACGTTATAGATTCAACGATCTTAAAGTTTGAATTGACGGAGTTGAGTTAACGGAGTTAACCTGAAATTGACGATTGTCACATCATTCCCATGTTAAAGAATTTTCGTCCCGAAAATTTGAGTCAAGTCGTGATGAGAGTCTGAAAGAGTAAGAAGAAAAATTTTCAGTTTGTCATATCATCCCCTAGTAAAAAGAAATTTCGTCCCGAAATTTAATTCATACCTTCGGTGATGTTTGACGGTTTGCCGGGTTTCGCGGTTTTCGGTGTTTGGTTAGCCCTTCAAAAAGGTGAGGATACTTTTTCATCATTTGATCCTCGCGTTCCCACGTGAACTCCGGTCCACGTCTCGAGTTCCAACGAACCTTAACGATTGGAATTTTGCTGTGTTTGAGTGTTTTGGTTTCCCAATCCAAAACTTCGACTGGTTCCTCAATGAACCGTAACTGTTCATCAACTTGCAGTTCCTCCAAAGGGACTACTTGGGTTTCATCAGATAGGCATTTCTTCAAATTTGATACGTGGAATACATCGTGTACGCCACTGAGTTCTGTTGGTAGGTCCAGTCGGTACGCCACCGGACCAATGCGCTCAGTTATCCGGTACGGACCAACATACCGTGGGTTGAGTTTGTTTCGCTTACCAAAGCGAACTACACCTTTCCAAGGTGAGACTTTGAGTAACACCCGATCGTTCACTTTAAATTCGAGAGGTTTCGAGTACCAGTTCTGGACCAGTGATTTGGCTGTCACCCACCTCTGCCCAGCAGAGTGGTGATCGACACTTCCGTCCGTACAGCGCTTCAAACGGCGCTGCCTTAATACTTGCGTGGTAGTTGTTATTATACGAAAACTCTACCAAGGGTAAGTGGGGTTCCCAACTTTTTCCGAAATCTAAAACGCATGCACGCAACATATCCTCCAGGGTCTGAATAGTCCGTTCACTTTGCCCATCCGTCTGAGGATGGTATGCTGTACTCATATCGAGACGTGTGCCCAGTGCGCTTTGCAGCGACTTCCAAAAGTGTGAGGTAAAACGAGAATCTCGATCGGAAATGATCGAGACAGGCACTCCGTGTCTAGACACCACTTCTTTCATGTATACTCGAGTCAGTCTTTCCATTTTGTCCGTTTCCTTAATCGCTAGGAAATGTGCCGATTTAGTCAACCGGTCAACGATCACCCAGATGGTATCGCATCCCGTCGGTGTCTTAGGCAAACCCGTAATAAAATCCATTGAGATGTGCTCCCATTTCCACATTGGGAGTTCCGGTTGTTGCAGTAGACCAGATGGTTTCTGGTATTCAATCTTGACTCTGGCACAAGTCAAGCATTTGCTCACGTAGGTGGCAATGTCGGCTTTCATGTTCGGCCACCAGTAAAGTGCCTTTAAATCATGATACATTTTATCTGAGCCAGGGTGGATAGAATATCGGGACTTGTGAGCTTCGTCCATCACTAGAGTTCTCAACTCTCCGTATCGTGGAACCCAAATCCGGTTCTCAAAATATCGGACCCCGTCCGATCTGGTTTCAAGTTGCTTGTTCATGCCCCGCATGAGTTCCGATGGAAGATTTTCATCTTTCAAAGCTTCCAGTTGCGCATCGCGAATCTGATCGGGTAAGCTGGCATGAATCGTAAGTTGCAATGCTCTTACTCGTCTGGGTTTATCTGTTTCTTTTCTGCTGAGGGCGTCGGCCACCACATTGGCCTTGCCCGGGTGGTACTTGATGGCACAATCATAATCTTTGAGCAGCTCGACCCAACGACGCTGTCGCATGTTCAGCTCCTTCTGATCGTAGATATGTTGGAGACTCTTGTGGTCGGTGTAAATGGTAAACTTGGTACCGTACAAGTAATGCCTCCATATCTTAAGAGCAAACACCACAGCTCCGAGTTCCAAATCATGGGTCGTGTAGTTCTTCTCGTGAACCCGTAGTTGTCTAGAGGCGTAGGCTATAACCTTCTCGAGTTGCATCAGCACACAACCGAGACCTTGTATAGATGCGTCACAGTGTACCTCAAAATTTTCTGTTCCCTCGGGGAGGACTAAAATAGGGGCGCTACAAAGCTTGGTTTTCAACAGTTGGAAAGCGGATTCTTGCGCGTCACCCCCAGTTGTACTTAGTGCCCTTGTGAGTCAAAGCGGTGAGGGGTTGAGCAATCTTTGAAAATCCCTCGATGAAACGCCGATAGTAGCCGGCCAGTCCTAGGAATTGTCGCACTTCAGTCGGAGTCTTAGGTGCTTCCCAGTTTTTGATGGCCTCTACCTTACCGGGATCGACATGGATACCATTCTCGTTGATCACATGTCCTAAAAAGTGAACCTCGCGAAGCCAAAATTCACATTTCGAGACTTTAGCATACAGTTGTTCCTTCTTCAGTAGTTCCAGAATTATCCTTAAGTGCTCTTCGTGGTCAGTCTCGTTCTTGGAGTAGACAAGAATATCATCGATGAAAACAATCACGAACTTGTCGAGGTACGCCTTGCATACTCGATTCATGAGATCCATAAATACGGCTGGCGCGTTGGTTAGGCCAAAAGGCATAACCGAGAACTCGTAGTGACCATACCGTGTTCTGAAAGCCGTCTTTGAAATATCTTCTTCGCGCACTCTCAACTGGTGGTAACCGGATCGTAGATCGATCTTCGAGTAGTAACTCGATCCCTGAAGCTGGTCAAATAAATCATCAATTCGGGGTAAAGGATAACGGTTCTTGACCGTCACCTTGTTCAATTCCCGGTAGTCGATGCACATCCGAAAAGTCCCGTCTTTCTTTCGGACAAACAAGACAGGGGCTCCCCATGGCGATGAGCTAGGTCGGATAAAACCTTTATCCAACAAATCTTGCAACTGGGTGGACAACTCCTGAAGTTCCGCCGGTGCGAGCCGATACGGGGCTCGTGCTATGGGTGCTGCACCGGGTGTCAACTCGATTTGGAATTCGACTTGACGAATAGGAGGGAGTCCGGGCAAATCCTCCGGGAAAACTTCCGGAAAGTCTCGCACAACCGGTATGTCTTCAATTCGTTTCTCCTCCGCGGGTTTCTCAACAATCTGCGCCAAAATTGCCGGATGACCCTTTCGTAGATACTTCTGTGCTTTCATAAGGGTGATGATGCTGTTGGTCATGCCGCTTCTCTCGCCTCGGACCGAAATGATCTCGCCGGAAGGGGTGGTAATATGGACTATTTTATCATGGCATATAATCTTCGCTCGGTTCTCGGATAACCAGTCCATGCCGACAACGACATCGAAACTACTAAGCGTAAAAGGAATAAGGTCGATGTCAAAAACATGACCTGACAGTTTCAACTTACTTCCCGCAAGTATATGAGTTGTTACTACAGTTTTACCATTAGCTAATTCAACAGGAAACTTAGCGTCTAACGGGGTTGGAGTAAGGTCTAAAAGTTGGCTAAAGGCTTTCGACACAAAACTCCTATCAGCTCCAGTGTCAAACAAAATAGAAGCAAAATAATCGTTTACAGGGAACTTACCGGACACCACATGCGGATCATTGCGGGCTTGACCCGATCCAATCACAAACGCTCTTCCTTTGCCATTTCCTCCACCGTTAGTGCCACTTCCATTGCCCCCATTGTTGTCATTATGTTTCAGCTTGGGGCAATCCTTCCGGAAATGACCTTCCTGTCCACATTCAAAACATCCCTTAGTCGTCATCGGTTGCTTAGGAGCACCCTTTGCCGCAAGGTCTCCTCTACATTCTTTCGCTTGGTGACCTATCTTTCCGCATCTTTGACACTTGACACGGTCACACTGGCCAACATGATGATAGTTGCACCTGTTGCACTTTGGATACTTCCCAGCATATCCGCTCGAAACCTGCCCGCTACCGTTGTTGTTGGAGTTGTTGTTGTTGTGATTCTGAGTGTTAAAGCTCCGGGTGAACTCGGGTTTACGGTAGTGTTGTTGCGGTGGGAGGTTCGAGGATGAAGATCTGGTGTTGTCGAACTTTCTCTTCCCGCTGTTCGGGTTGCTGTTGTTGTTACTGTTGCTGACGTGGTCATTACTCGGGTTGTCACGGGCTTTAACAGTCGAACCCCTCGGTGGTAACGCACCCTGGGTCACAGCCTGATCCGTCAGTTTGTGAGCCAAACGGATCGCTTGTTGGATCGTGGCTGGTCTGGAAGACGTCACCATCCCCTGAATCTGTGGTGCTAACCCATCAATGTACATCTCTATTCTCTTGCTCGGCGGATCCACCATCCGTGGACACATCACTGCCAACTCGTGCGAACGAGTAGTGTAGGCTTCAATCTCTGAACCCACCATTTTCAACGACCAAAACTCCGACTCTAACTTCGAAATTTCTTCCCTCGGACAGTACTCCTCTCGCATCATGTTTTTGAACTCCTCCCAGTTCATCGCGTTAGCCAGTTCCAATCCAAGGATCTGGACGTTCGAATTCCACCAAGTGAGGGCGGAATCCTCAAGTGTCCCAGCAGCGAATTTGACCCTACTGGCAGGGGGACAGTTACACATCTCAAAGGCCGACTCGGCCTTCTCAGCCCAACGCAGGAAGCCTATAGCTCCCTCAGTGCCCTTAAACGTACTGGGCTTGCAGTCACGGTAGTTCTTGAAGGTACACGTTCCATTCGGACCTCCTGTTTGATTCTGAACGTGTGCGGCTAAAGCGGGCCGCGACATGGTCATTCAGCAGAGTTTGGAGTTCAGCTGCAGTCATGCTGATGTTACCACGTCCTCGTCCAGCGTTTCTTCCAGCCATTTCCTAGAATCACAGTATAAAATGTTAAACATGAATTTTTCTTTCATATACAACACACCATACATGTAATAAAAGATAGGTAAGAAAAAAAAAAATAAGAAACAACATCACATCACAACCACATATTAGTCTAAATAAAAATTCATGATTAAAACCATTGTATTCGCTACAAAGTATTTCCAATCAATCCTTAAAATCATAGAAAAATAATAGTTAGGATGGAGACAACCCCTCCATCTAAGCATCATCATTACTAGATGTCGTCATCTGAGGACACCTCTGAGTGTGCCTCCTCCTCAGCCGGTTCTTCCTCCGGTTCTTCTTCGGGATCTTCCTCGGGATCTTCTTCGGGATCTTCCTCAGGCTCCTCTTCGGGATCTTCTTCAGGTTCTACTTCAGGCTCTGCCCCAGGCTCGGCCTCAGGCTCTGCCTCAGGGTCGGCTGCGTTCTGAGCAATCTGCATTTGTAGGATATCGCAACGCTCTAACGCTATTTCGGTTCGGGTCCTTGCTTCTTGGAGTTGCTCTTTCAAGTCTATCATTTCGGCTTGCATCTTCATCATAACCTTCATCTGTTGATCACTAGCCCCTTGCATATCTTTCATTGCCGCCGCCATGCGGGCAATCTCCTCCTTAGTCTCGGTTTCGTCTTTTAACAATCTGGAAACGTTCTCTCTCGTGTAGCGCATGTAACCCACATCACGCTCCAAACATGAAACAACGGCTGCGAGAACTCTCTCTACAGGTTCGGTTATGGGTGGTAGGGTGTTGGGATAAGCAGGGTGGTTCGGGTGTGGCAATGGGGGAACTTGTTCACGGTAGACCATACGTCTGATCATGTTAGGGTACCAATCCCAGCTAACGTTGTTTTCGTAAAGGCTTCCGGATAGGCGGTACCTCTTCGGTGCAGGAGCTTCGAGTTCCGGGACTACGCGGGGTGGCGAGGCAGTAGGTAACTGCGGTTCCTTCCCGTGAGCATGCGTCATCGAATCGGATGATGATGAGGGTGGCGTCGACATCCCTACAGGTAAGCCGTGTATGCGCGCAGCGTATGAGCGAAAGAGGTAAGAGATAAGATTACAAGACTACACAAACCTATGCAGTGCGTATTATTATAACTAATGGGTCGTCGCGGTTATAGTCTAGTATGCATGCAGTTTCTAGTTCGCTATAACCAATGGCTCTGATACCAATCTGTCACACCCTCAAAATCCACTAACGGAGTTTTACCGTCAGAGGGTGTGAACTGGCAGGATCGGAATCATTAGTTATAACCAAACCAAAGAAAACGTTTAAATGAAAAATAAGTGCGGAAGCGTAAAACCTTAATTCAAAAGTTGCGTCACGCAGGACGACTTAAAACCAAATGTAAATGTTAAAATTAAGTTTGCAGAGTAAGATGTTTAACAATTAATGCATGCTCCTAAACCGCGCGCCCGCCTCGGCTACCTGAGAATAACATACTAAAAGGGGTCAACACGAGGTTGGTGAGTTCACAAGTTATATAAGATAAATCGTTTAGCGTTTGAGTTCAGCGTTTTCGTTAAGTGTTTTGCGTAACCACGTTACGGCGTTTAAAAGTTTTGCGTAACCACGTTACGGCGTTTAAGTGTGTAACCACGTTACAGCGTTTAAGTGTGTAACCACGTTACAGCGTTTAAGTGTGTAACCACGTTACAAGCGTTTAAGTGTTACCAGATAATGTTATGTCAAATTATATATCGATAGGTAGCTAATCTATACAACAAGTATTACTAAGTGGTTCGAGACCGAAGCTGACTGTTTATCAAGTGCCCGTCACCAGGTCAACCCAGACCATGGTAAGTGTTAGCCAAAATTACACCCACTCAACCTCCAGTTGAGCTTAGCGTCGGGTGGGGTTTGTCAAACCCAGTAGTACTACTCAACAGTGACTCGCTATTCCAAATATTAACCGGTTCGATGCGTGGGACTTCAAGGGTTACGTGCCGCTTAGCCTCTACAAGTGATATATATAATTTATAACAAAATCTTAAATATGTGTTTATCTCAAAAATGCGTTTATCGGAGTATGTTATCTCCCCCAAGTGAAAAACGTTTGAAAACAGTTCAAAGAGCGGGGTAAGTGAACTCACTGTTTGCGAAGAATATTCCAAATTAGATCACCGAGTGATGCGCGTCGTAGAAAACTCTCTAGCGTTCTAAAATAACAAAGAGATTTTCTAAGTATCGGAACGTTTAAACGAGTCTCTAGACTCGGCACATAATACCTATGCACGTATCATGTTTCGTGTTTCGTTTGTGAACCGTGTGTGATTTAAACAAGTACAATTGTGATACGATACACGAGTGAGCAATTACTTTCGTGTCATGTATTAATAACATACTTACAAGCAATTATTCCCGTAAGGGCATTTTGGTCAACAAACAAAGACTAACTAACCATTATTCCCCATAAGGGCAATTTGGTCAATTCATGGCAATCAAACTAGCAACTATTCCCCCGCAAGGGTATTTTGGTCAAAATACAACAATTATATAAAAAACTATCATATTTCATGCATTCCTACACAACTCAGCAGCTAGTTTCATTGTGACAGAATTTCTACTTGAAAGATTGTACTATTTCACCCATCATATCATCTCAATTAATTCACCAAAAATCACCACTGAAACATACATGTCTTAGGTTTCCAGAACATATTTTATATTATTTTTATTCCATATAGATTTCTCATAATGATCAAAACACTACAGTAAACTCATATCAGTCAGATTCATGCACAACAGAATGTTATTTGCAATTCCCGGTAAACGAAAAATCCAATAAATGCAAGACCACTTGGGTTTGGTTCCTAACTCAGTGAGTCAACTTCCAGAAGTGGAACCAACCCAATTGGCCTCGTAGTTCATGAGATATAGAATTTACAATATAACCTAACAGCAGGTCTAACAGCTCAGCTTTGCATCACGTTTTTGTAAAATCATAAAAGTATACTTCCACTTATCCAAAACTACCCAATTCTACCGGTAATAAGTCAATCAGGAAGGATTGTTCGCTCAGAATAAAAGGGCAATTCCGAACAATCCGATTAACTATCATGGTTTTACCGTTAGCGACCTCTACGGTGTAGGGTTCTATGGTTTCACCAATAGGAAGGTTTGCTATCGAAAGGAACCTAACGGAGACAAAACTTCTATCGGCGCCTGTATCAAATAATACAGAAGCGTAATGATCAGAGACGAGGAAGGTACCTGTCACTACGCTGGGGTCCTGGCGCGCCTCGTTCGCTCCCATCACAAATGCCCGGCCTCGTGCCGGATTGGACGCCGATGGCTGACCCGCGAGTTGTCTCCCGTTTCCTCCCTGATTCAGTTTCGGGCAGTTCCTTTTGAAGTGATCCGTGCTGCCGCATTCGTAGCAAGCACGGCTAGTGGTCACCATCTGGTTTCCTTGCGGGTTCTGCTGTCGGGCTGGTTGAGTTCTAAATGGTTGCGCCCGAATAGGTTGCGGTTGACGGTTCAGGTTGTTCAGATTTGTCTTACAATTTGGCGCGTAGTGTCCAACCCTGCCACACCGGTGGCACACCACCTCCTTGCACACGCCACTATGGTGGTAACCACATTTCCCGCATTTAGGAAACGTTCCCCTCTGCGGTTCTTGCCTTCCGCCCGAACTAGTCATGGCATAGCTCTGGGCAGCGGGCCTAGCTCGTTTGTTTTGCTGTTTCTCTCGGATCCTATTGTCATATGTACCTCGCTTTCCCCCAGCCGACTCTCCCGTCGCCTTTATCGATCCGCTCCTTAAGAAATCATACGTGACAATACCAGCCTGTGTCACTGCACCCTCATACGTCTGGTGCCCTCCCGCGTTAACTATGCTCCTCACTACTGGAGTAAGTCCCCAAATATAACGTTCCACCCTTTTTAACTCTGGGGTGACCAACCACGGCACTAATCGTGACAGTTCATTAAACCGGTTGGTATATCCCAAGTGGTCCGCCCCATGCATCTCTAGGTTCCACAACTCATGTTCCAGTTTCTGCAATTCATTCTTTGGGCATAAATGTTTCAAAACAAGATCCTTAAGCTCTGTCCAGGTCATGCGGTTTGTCGCCGCCTGACCTCGAGTCTGTACTATGGTGTTCCACCATGTCAAGGCATGGTCTGTGAACGTACAGGTGGCGTACTTAACGACACAATCCTCGGGACAGTTGCTGATATTTACCACTGATTCTATTTTCTCTAACCATTTCACTAACCCATTCGGTCCTTCCGACCCGTTAAATTCTAAAGGCTTGCATAACATAAAATCCTTGATTGAACAACCCCTGGATGGTCCAGTGCGGTTGGTCTCTACAGTAGGGATAGGGCCATTACTGTCGGTAGCGACCACCGTAGGCGGTGCGTCAGTACTCGGCATAGTGTTGTCATTCCTTGGAGGATTAGCGTTTTGTTCCCCGTCATTATTTATGGGCGTTTGATTGCTCGGAGGGGTTGGATTGGTCGAGTTATTAATACTGGCGGCGATGCGCGATACTATATCCGGTATCGCCGCCTCCAACTGCTGAGCAATCAAACGGCTCACATCTACTTCCGATATTTTCGTTGATCGTTTCGGTGCCATTCTACACAACATCAAGGAAACACATATAATTAATACCATTCCAAATTATGAAACACAAACACATTCCATACATTAATAAACATTAGTACATATTACACAAACATCCATTTACATACTTCCCAGTCATCATTGCACAACTAAGTTTTAATACAAAGGGCCTATGTTGGTATCATCCTCGACATAACCCGCAATGGGTCAGTGCTTGAATGATACCCAAAAGTATCGATAATGATATGCCCTACAAGAGACCCCCTATGGGCCAGTGGTTGTACTATAACTAAACAAGATTCACTCCGTGTTAGTATCACCACTAACTACTTACACGGAGTATCAAAAAGCGGTTCAAGATTCTACCATCCAACACGTCTACACATGGTGGTAAACCAACCCCACCAACACCGCCACCAGCACCACCAGCACCGCCATCATAACCCGCATTCGGGTTTCCATCTGGTCGATCAACCAGTGGGAGTATGAGCACTCCCTTTTTAACTGGTTAATAGCATACTGGTGGTCCAGTATGCTGTCCCCGAGGTACGCCCGCCTCTGTACCCCCATGACCAGGGCGGCAGAGTGCTCGTTCACCTGCTCGGTGAGAACACGTAGCCAAGCCGCCAAGTCCCGCTCCTGCCTTGGCAGACCCCACACAGGTAGGGTTGCAGGCTCGGGTTGGGGGCGGGAAGACTCGCCCCGGTGGTATGTGGATCTGGGTGGGGTAACAGTGGGCGGAACATACGGGGCACTGATCCGCGCCGTGAGGCGGGGACCGTGTCTGGGGGGAATCGGGGCGGTCTGTGGTGCGGGCGGGGTAGGAGACCTGGTAACCCTAGCAGGGGAAGGTACACTAGCACTCCTAGCTGGGGTGGTCTGTCTAGAAGTACTATGACTAGCCTCCGAAGGCTCGGAGCTGGGTGCTACACTTGGGCTTCCAGAGGCCCCGGAACTGACCTCTTCCGGGTCCTCTTCCGTCGACACACTAGGTGTTCTTGCCATTTTTACCTGTTTAAGTCCCTCGTGACTTCCCCTGAATTCCCTCGTGCAGACAAGTCTGTTATTATGTTCCGGACCATAATAACCCGCTTGTCCATCCAAGTTCATCCCGATCTCGTCACAATATATTATTAGTTGATATTCAGATCCTATAATACTTGAGCTACTGGTTATATTTTAGGTATCTTTTTCAGACATCCTAATTCTTTATAACCAATGGCTCTGATACCAAGTTCTGTAACACCCCGTAACCGCAGCGGAAACGTACACGGGATGCAACAGACACATCTGATATCAACAGCATTGCTTATAAAGAAAATACCACTACATTAATTTATAACATATTACATTGTTGCGAGTTTCATTACTGTCTAGGTGTTACACACATATTTTACCGATAAGACATTAATAAATTCATTACAAAACATAGAGCAGCAAGCTTCCAACAGGTAGCACAGATAGTTAAGCACACATCAATCAATCCAACTTGGGCATACCTAGAAAACATGTAAAGAAAACGGGTCAACTACGAATAGTTGGTGAGTTTCACTAATTTAAATAAACACTGACAAATCATTTTAATAATCATTTATTAACAATATAATCATGCTGGGAACTATGTTACCCCAGAACATTTCCAATAACTTTCTGGGAACTATGTTACCCCAGAACAATAATAACCCCTGGGAACTATGTTACCCCAGAACAATAACAACCCCTGGGAACTATGTTACCCCAGAATAATAATAACCCCTGGGAACTATGTTACCCCAGAACAACAATAACCCCTGGGAACTATGTTACCCCAGAACAATAATAACCCCTGGGAACTATGTTACCCCAGAACAATAACAACCCCTGGGAACTATGTTACCCCAGAATAATAATAACCCCTGGGAACTATGTTACCCCAGAACAATAACAACCCCTGGGAACTATGTTACCCCAGAATAATAATAACCCCTGGGAACTATGTTACCCCAGAACAATAACACATTATAAACATTTTATATATTCTATGCATCAGTCCATATATATATAAATGTACAAGTATTTCCATACGATCGGTATGTACTTAAATACTTTAAATAAGGCATGTTTTCCGCCCCGGGAAAATATAATTAAAACAATTCATTAAAAGGGGCTCGTGAAAACTCACCTTGTTGTGAGTCGGTGAGTAATATAAGGAACAGCTACGTGCCTGGATCTGTAATATAATATCTAGTCGTTACTATATAATTCCCATAACTTAAATACGTATCAATCGGTACATCTGGGAACATTGTTAACCCAGTACTGTACTCGATTCGGGGACAATGTTAACCCCGTGACACTTCTAAGGACTCAGATTGACATTGCTTAGAGTTTGACAGTCAATTTAGTTAAGGTGATGAAATTATAGCTCGGTTTGACACCCCGTTTGGCCGTGGGGCCCATTTCCGGTATTTCGGTGCCGAAAACGGTAAAATCGGGTAAAATTACCCAAATCATCCGAATTATTTTCGGATGATTTATTTTTTCTTAATTTACTTAGATTTATGAAATAGTCTATTTTTAGAGTTTTCATGTACCAGTCAGCTCGCTTATGCGAACTTTGCCGGTTTACACGTTTTAAGCTTTAAAAACTTGTTTTTATGTTCTTTTTAGCACAAATAATTACCCGATTAGTCTCGGGTCTTGAAATTTTGCACAAAACTTAATTTGACAGAAAGGAATTTTGTAAAAATTTTCCAGATTTATTTTCTTATATTTATATTTATTTATCTATTTTTAAATCTTATTAAAATACTAAATATATCAAAAATACCAAAACACTTTAGAAAAATCCCAAGTTTTTCTGGGATGATCTTTATCATCCTCATAACTTTCTGGAATTTTCCCAGATTTATTTTCCTACATTTACATTTATTTATCTATTTTTAAATCTTGTTAAAACACTAAATATATCAAAAATACCAAAACACTTTAGAAAAATCCCAAATTTTTCTGGGATGATCTTTATCGTCCTCATAACTTTCTGGAATTTTCCCAGATTTATTTTCCTACATTTACATTTATTTATCTATTTTTAAATCTTGTTAAAACACTAAATATATCAAAAATACCAAAACACTTTAGAAAAATCCCAAATTTTTCTGGGATGATCTTTATCATCCTCATAATTCCCTGGAATTTTTCCAGAATTTAAAACTTATTTTTCAAGCCATTTTCACCCAAAACCGAGCTAGAAAGCCCTAGAACTCGTTTCACCGAAAAGCCTACTTAGACTTTTCCAACTGAGCTCAAATTTTGTGGGTGACTTTTATATGTTATAAAAAGCTTATCTTAAATTTTCCGGAATTTTTCATCATGTTTTGCTATTTTTCACTATTTTTGGCCAAAACCGAGCATTAAATTCACCAAATATTCATCTTTTATCCAAAAATTACCAAAAATTCACAGATCTCATATTTTCATGTGTAGATCATCTCTGTGAAATTTCGTGACCCGACTCTAAGCACACGTAAATCTGTCCATTTTTTCATAACACACGAAAACCGAACTATTTTGTGTTTTCTAGCTTTAGATCGCAAGGATCTCGGTTTCTAGCCTTTGCTAGCCGCTAGATACAACACTTACAAGCACAATATCACTATACCAAGCAAGTTACACCAATAATCAAACCATTTCTTTCAAAGTGTCGGTTTTTTAAGTAAAAACAAAGGTTTTAACCGTAGAAATCCATTCCCGACTCTTTTTACTCATTTCTTGGACCAAGATCCCTTGTATAACATGTATACATCTCTTGATCATGCAAGAGTCGGTTCCATCTCGGTTTTTCACCCATCTTTCACTTGGAAACTCATTTTAACAAGATTTTAACCGTAAAATTTTATTCTAAACACTTTTAACTCATTACTTGGATCAAGATCCTTTGTATAACTTGTATACATCCCTTGATCATACGAGAATCGGTTTTATCTCGGGTTTTCACCCGTCTTTCACATGGAAACCTCCTTTTCTCAATATTGTAGAATTAGAAACAAGATTTAAGCATAAAACCATGTTTATACCTTCAATTCTTGGTTTAAAGATCAAGGGATTGGATGGAGGTTTGAAGATTTGAGAGAGTTTGAGAGAGTTTTGTTGTTGAATTGTGTTAAAAAAAAAAATGAATTGAATGATAATAATAATAAGGACCGATCGGTCCATAGGGTGGATGGGGGTGGGCCCCACACATCAATTCTAAGCCACATATTCGGATTACGCAATCCGGATAATGTTGTGGATAATCTGGCTCAGTTCGTTTCTCGTTTAAACTCGTAATTCGGCTTGAAACGAAATTAAAATGGTCGTTTTTCGGGTCAAAATAAAATTTACATAAAACCGACTTAAAAACTTTAAAAAACTTAAACCATGACATTAAAACATCATATTATTAATAATTACGCATCTTTTTCGGCTTGATTGATCATCTCTTGCTTGGTTTGATGTTAAAGGTTTCGTTTATCGTACCGACGTACCAATAAATCGAAATCCTTTTTCTGTGCTATAATTCACTTATCCCGAAGCATTAATACTTCGTGAACATCACTAAACATTATATACTTCGTCTATAATGTAATTCCCGATTCGTTCGGGTTTCAATAACCGATCATTGATTAATTGTAATTCCAATACGATTCACTATATAATTGAGTATGATTCATACTGTGAACCATATATATTCGTATAAACGTACTATAACTCATATAATCAGTATTAAATAACACGTAAATAGTATATTCCGGCTAGGGTATACCTGGATTTGTCGGAATCGTTACATATATCAAAACTTGTGTTAACTCACCAACTATTCATTTAGTTGACTTTATTTTATATATACGTTACAGGTACAATTATTAGAGGATGAAACAGAGAAAACACTAGAACTTAGGTTATATTAATAAATGGACAAGTTGTTAATGGTTCTTGTATTTTCCTTATATTCCTTGTTACAAACTTGTGTACTTGATGTTTAAATTAATTAATGATAATATTGTCACTTAATAGTGTCACATGTGTTTTGGACAATCTATACGTCACACTCGGGCGTATTCCGCTTTAGCCGGGGTGTTACATTCTGCGAGTCACTTGCATGTTATTTTCTATAATATGGACCATAACGTTAATATATAGCAAACTGATCTAATGTAATAAAACTAGTTATATTCTTTGTATGGGTCAAGTTACTTTAAAAAGGGGAACACAAATGGGAAATATGAGAAGGATTTGTAGTCACATAAAAAAACCTCTAAAAATAAATAAATAAATAAAGCATAACTCAAAATTTAATAAAAAAATGAAAAAAGTAAGAACACAAAAATGTTTCCACCGTCTTTCTCGTTATCATAAAAAAACACAACGATAAGTGAAAAAAGTCGTCGTGTCTTTTTGTTTATCATTGCGTTTTATATTTATTTTCGTTATTGATTGTATTTTTTTTCCTTGACGTTGTGTCTTTTTTTCTTTATGTTGTGTTATATTACTCAATATTGTGTTATTGTTCGGCATTGTGTTATATTTCGCGATATATTGTATCTTATTTTAGTTATAATTGTGTCTTTTGTTCATTTTCATCATTGTGTCTTTCATCTCGTCATTGTGTCTTTTCGTCAATTTTTTTTATTTTTATTTATAACATTTTAGTTTTTTAATATTTCTTGTTTTTTATTTATATTTTGAGTTATGACTTTTTTTTCATTATTTTTTTAATTTATTTTAAGGGGTTTTTTGTATGGTCACAAATCGTTATCAAACTTCTCATTTTTTTCACCCTTTGTATTTTAACTTCACCCTTCTTTGTATTATACATTTTTCTATTATATTATTCACGTAGACCCTTAGAACACAGAAAATTCCAGCGAAGACGAACCATTCACAAGTACCGATATTCTTCCGTCTTTTATTATGCTATGTGTAGTGGATGAGCTACAAAATGGAGAGGATTTTTGACACGTGGCCAAGGAGGGCGACATGTAGCCCGGGGGGGTGTTGTAGCCCGAAAGTTGTCTCTCCCACCTACAACTGATTGTCACGTCAGCACCCCCATTTACACACCAGGTGACAAATACATGTCGCCCCCTCACTTATCGCTTGGGGAGGCAGTGCTCACGTCCACTTGTCGCCCAAATCCAATATTTTGTCGCCCCGGTACGCTCACCCTTAAAGTTAAAGACATAATCCAACCTCTCCATTTTCTTGGAAACACTTTATCCAATGACTAAATGATGATTTTGGTGCCGCTGAGTCTCGATTGGTCCAAGTGACGGCACCGTATTAATCCATAAAAAAATTCTTGTTTTTTTAGTTTCAATATCTTAATGAACAAGTACTGATAGAACGCTAATAAATGTAACAGAAACTGACCAAACGGCGACTATTTAGTTCCAGTACCGTAACCAACGTAAACGAAATTGATTGATTTTTTTTGTTTTAGTTCTGGTGTCGTAATGAACAAGGTTGACACTGATCGTTAATTCTAAAACTGAGTGAAAGAAATTCCAGCCAACTATATGTAAAACATAATTTATACCGTTCAGATTTGTAAAATATAATCTATACTATATATAATACACCAAACAAGGGCAAATCAAGACACTTGATTTTAAGAGTTTTATAAATGCTAATGCATAATGTACATGTATTAGTAGGGGTAAACTTGTCTTTTAAACACAATTCATTCAACTTACAAGTTTTGTCTCTTATTTTTAACCATATTATGTTTTTAATTTAACTTTTAAACTAAGTAACTAACTTCTTATCCATGATTTTTAAACGACTATAACATTTTCATACGTTAATATTTTTATAAAAAAATTGTACCATAAAAACGGACATTTTATTCTCTTTAATTTGGATATGATATTGTTATAATTTTTTTCAATTAAAATAAATTAATATGTCAGGTAAGGTTGTTCAGTGTCGGTTTTTATGGTTTTTAAGTTAAGCTTGTGAGACCAACCTTTAATACCGATTTTTTGTTGTCCAAAACCAAAATGAACCAGAAAGTTGAAACCGAATCGTTACCAATGGCCTGATTCCAGTTTGGTTTCACAGTTTAAACTTTAATAATAAATTTAGTTTAAAATAATTATTAATTTAACTGTATTACTAGTTTTAAGTAAACACCAACATAATATGATATTTGAGAGGATCATAATAAAGAATTATAGCTTTAGCTATATAAATGGTAAACATTAATGGAAGACCTACGACGCGAAATAATAACAAGAATTACAAAAAGAATTATACTGCAATTAGGTTAATTTAAAGTTGTAATAGCCAAGTTATGTGTATTAAAAAGATTATGTTCAATTACATTTTAACTATATCTAATATATATAATAAAACATATCTAATAATTAATAATAAAAAACATTAAAATGCATTCAACATTTACAGTCTAGTCTGGTTTCATATGCCGGTTTTCAGTATAAACAGCGAACAATCGTTCACTACGTTTTGAAAACTTTGAAACCGACCAACTAACCGAAAGTAAAAAAAGAAATAGAAAAAATAAGTCAACCCAATGACCGGTTTAAACGATTTCAAGGTTTTAACCGAACCATAAACACTCATATTTGTTACGTGATTAACAGTGTTTGTGTTCAAACACCTGCTATATCGTGCAGACACCCGTCTAGTTTCTTACTATATGAAAAAGTCATATTTGGTTTTCTTACTTTTGCACAAAGATAGATTTATTTATTTTATGTAATACACTTTTTTTTTCCTATTCTGTGTTTCGGTTTTTATCATCTTCCTTTTCTTTCCTTGAGGTTTTATTAGTTTTTTTTTTTCATATAAATTTCCGATGGAGAGCAGAATAAGATCAACAGCATTTACTTTGTGGAGATCGAAATGAATCATTGGAGTATATCTATCTTCATATCGTGTGGTCTTAGCCAAGCGCCATGGCATGCATCTCCCATTGGTTTTGGGGGCCTGAGATATACGCCTTTCGAGTTCGTTGACCCTCTTACTGGAGGTTGTTGTTGCTACTTTGTCCTGATGTATTTTATTTTAAATTATGTTTTTTATTTTGTTTTATATTTTTGAATGTTTATTTTCTTTTTATTGTTGTAGTAACTTAGTGGAGAAATGAAACAGATGATTTATGTTTACGATTTATGAGTACTCAAAAGTTGCCATCTCCGCCAGCATAGCATGGGTGCTAATACTAGTTTAAAATACTTTGATCACGTACATGGATTTAACTCTCGAGTATCATTAATTTCTTGTACAGGTGGTTAAAACGTTACACTATAAAAAATCCAAGCTTATACAATACAAACAACTTTGCATCGACACAAGCACTATTCACTACATGTACAACTCCTAGTAGCATCGCATGAATAGCAGATTACATGAAAACAGGCATAGCCCAATGGCAGCTTGACACGTGGAAACTAATGACCACAGGATCATGATCTTAAATCACTTCTCCCGACTATCTTTAGGAGCAGGAGGCACTTTTATGTCCATGTCAATGAGTGTGGGGTCATCTCGTGTCGAACCTGAGTTTGCCGATCCTTTGGGGCTCCGAATTGTGGGTGAATGGCCATCTTTAGCTTGTTTGTTTTTTCTAACGTTTTCCATCTCATAACCGGTTGGGACAAAGGTTTTTGTTCTGTACTTTCGTGCACTGTCATCACCTGTGTCGTTACTATGGTTGTAAAGTACGTAATCATGGTAAGCCGGAGCAAACTACAACAAAAATGATGATGATGATTGTTATCATAAACTAGGGGTGTAAATGAGTCTGCTCGAGATCGGCTCGCTAAGCCTCAAATCAAGCCTAGCTTAAACGAGCCTGAGCTTCATTTATCGAGATTGAGTGCCTAAAAGAGTTTTTAGTTTTTATATATTGTTTATTTAATATTTTAAATATGTATATAAACAACAATAACTATTATATACAGAACTACAACAAAAATAACTAAAAAAATATGTAGATCAGGATCATTCCAGAACTTCCAAACAATTTAATAGCTTTTAGCATTATCATTTTATTTATTTTTTAATATATAATATTACCGAGGGTAGTTTTGTCATTTATTATATGTAATTTCATTATTATGTATATGTGTGTTGGATACTACATAAATTTAATCACAAAATTACATATAATAAATGACAAAACTACCCTCAAATAATATTAAATATATAAAATCAATAAATAGATAAAATGATTGATTGTTATGAGTTCTTGAAATTCTTAAATTTTTTGGAATTCTAAATACATTCAAACCCATAATATATATTATGTTATATATGAAAACTATAAGTTAAACACATAAAAAATAATTATAAATAAGTTAATAAATAATAAATGAGCCGTTGCTTGAGCTTGAAAAACAAAACACAAGCAGAGCTCACGGTTTACAATTAGTTGGCTCAGCTCAAAATGGGCCGAATTTGCCACGTTAAATATTCAAAATTAATAAAACGCATAACAGACCTGGTGAACAGTGTCGTCATAGAAGTCGTTCAACATCAAAGCATGCGCAAGACTGGCTCCAAATCCACAAGACGCACCAATGTTGGCACCCGCGTATTCTTTATATGGAAAAGCATATAGATGGCCCAAGGCTGCAACAAGCATCTCAAAACAAATTATAAAGTTTTGAAATTCAGCAGCTTCCTCTGTGTTCTCTATATATCCAGATTTTGCAGCAAGGAAAACCAAAACACCCTAGAAAATAACGAATAATCATTTTAAAAGACTAAAAAATTTTCAAGCATTTCAGCTTTACCTGGTCCTACTAGAACTGTAACTAAAGAACCGTTTGGTGAGAAGTTCGTTTACTATGTTTATATATAATAAACGAACGAACATTAAGAATCTTATTAGTTCATTTAGTTAAAAGAACAACACAAATACACGTCTCATCCGTTCATTTAAGATCATGAAAGTTCGTTTACGTTTGTGTATGTAATAAGCAAATGAACATGAAGAAAATTTATAGTATATTTAGTTAAACGAATGAACATGTCTTGTTCGTGAACATTCGTTTACATTCGCTTATTTAATTAACGAACCAACATTAACACAATTTTAGTTTATTTAGTTAAACTTCGTTTACTTACGCTCGTAAATGTTCTTTTATGTACGTGAACGTTCAATTACGTTTGTTTATTTAAATAAATAAAGGAATGTACAAGAACAAAATTTTAGTTCATAAGTTAAACAGGCTAGCAAAAACATTTCTCGTTCGTTCATTTATGTTTGTGTAAGTTAGTTTACATTCATTCTTTTAAATGTTTATGTTCGTTCATTTATGTTCATGAACGTTCGTTCATTTAAATTCGTTTATGTTCGTAAACCTATAATTTATATTATTAACGAACGAACATAAGCAAACACAAACACGTTCATCTCTAAACGAACACTAACAAGAAAGCCTGGTCCGTTGAATTGTTCGTGCTGCTCATTTATTTGATTAATTTAAACGAACATGCCCCGTTTGTGTTCATCTGGCTCGTTTACAGGCCCAGGTCCCACTTGTTAGAGAGGTATGTTTACGGTCAACCAAAATAATAAATAAAACAAAAGCTAGTTACCTGCCAATACGTCAAAAACACAACACTTTTGATGATGATGAATTTTGGAACGGGATTAAACGGTTGTAGCAAATCCCTACACGCTACATAAAACACGGCCAATGCATACAATGCCATAGAGTATGAAATCGTGTATATAACCGTGATATACAGATACGACTCTTTTGCACTGAAGTTTCCATCTTGGTATTTCCCCCTAGCATAAAAAATTAATGTAACTGCCACCAAGATAGGTTTAAGAATCACAAACTGCAAACAACCTTGCTTGCATCTCCGTATAAAACGCCTGCATAATCATATTAATAATAATATTAAATAAAAAATACAAATAATGAGACTGAGAACTGAACTCGCTGACCCGTCTAGAGGAATTGAAGGGAAGCAGCATGTCATCAAACACCAGTTCGGCTTTAAAACGCGTCCGGTGAGACTTAAAACCACAGCACCGGGCCCACCCACCCATTCCAGACAGAGTGATAGAAAATTGTATATAACCCAAGCTTCATATCTGAAAAAATTTCAAGCCCAAATGTAAAAACTGAATTTAACCCAAACCAAACCTTAACAGTTTTCAAAAACTCAAAAAAATAAAATTTCGGTTTTTGCTTCGGAGCCCAAAACCGTCCCAGGCTCTCAGTGGTAACTTAAAGGGATTTATTTCTAAATGTTTGGTGGCTCTAATTTGAACCCACCACCATATATATATATATGTATGTATGTACAGTTGATCTCATAGATGTCAATTATGCTCAAACAAGTTCTATATATTATGACTAAATGTAACAAGTAAAGTATTGTATACTCACATTTCTCGAACGGAATTAAAATAGATTGAGGCCTCGTTGAATACAAGTGACAGGAAAGATGTCAAGGCATAGACCTGTGAAGAAGAACAAATAAAACTTATTGTGCGTGCAAAACTGTCGATGTGATTCATGACTTTTTGACAAAGCACAATAAGATGTTGCACTGTTTATAAATTATTTTGATTACATCATGTTAAAAGCCTGCATCAACAATTCAGCATAATGTGAAAAAAGAACAATGGATAGTATGGCCATAAAACATATTAGTTTGTTGTGCGTTTGAAGGATTACAAGACTCACCGGAACCATAAATATTATTCGGACAATGAATCGTTGGTACGTAGGTTCAGTGTAATTCAAAAGATGACGATAAATGTGACGAAGCGCCAAAACAATTGCCCCAATTGTGCACGGAAATGCAATGAATATGTAATATATTGGCCCCATTCCCATTTTGCCCGGCTACCGGAAATCAACCCCTTTCTCCCCTAAAGCAGGACCATATCAGTTTTGTATTAGCAATGAGATTAAAGCAAGGTTATATGCATTAGTTATCACCTTTTTCCGGTTAAAAGGGGGTGTATTGGGGACGACGATTGTAAAGCAAATCGGATGATGGGAAGATTGGATATTGATGATGGCGTCCGGTGTATCCACGATCAATTGATCAAATCTTCCAACGGCCAACAATGGCAACGTCTATCTTTGTTTTCTTGGATACAAATAAGGCCTCAAATCTAATTTTAGACTTAATTGCACGCATGGGCCCTATAGTTTACTCATGTTACAGGTTTAATTTCAAATTTTGAAAACTTGCACTAGTCATCCTTAGTGGAGGATGTCACTGACCACCCACAACGGTTGTTCCTGTTGTCGGGTTTAATCATCCAGACGTGGCATGGCGGACAAACCCACTGTTGTCGCAAACGAGCCGATGGCAACCCCAATCTCTCACATACACACATATACAGTGGCGTACCCAGAAAATGTTTTCTTGGGTGGGGCGAAATTTTATTAAGGTTGAGTCATATTTAAGTAAGTAATAAAAATAAGTTTTTATATAATTAACAAAAGTATGTCACACGTCATTAAAAAGAAAACAACTCAAGGACTTAATGGCAAAAATATAAAAGCCACATGTAGGTAAAAAGAAAACAAAAGTTTATTGGCGAGTACCAAGAGTTTCACCAAATCATATGGACTAAAACCGTAAATAACTCTAAAAGAAATGACAATGGATTATGTTTCCTTGAAAAGGATACCAATTTTGGTCGCCTGTAAAAAATGCATTCTGAAACCATCTGTGCATCATTCTGGAAGACCGGGCAGATCGAGCGCGCAAGAACTAAAGAAATACTATTTTGAGAAAATGTAGAATCCAATATAATTGCCAAGTGTAGAACATGTGTTGAATTCTTCAGCAGAACAATTGATGATGTGATTGCAAGTATTATTTGCAACCCTTTCCATCTGTACAACCGCAAACTGATCAACAAGTTACATTAGCTTTAGCTGCTTCAGGTGCTGCTTTTGATCTTCCTGAAGACATTTAAAAAATACACGTTGTGTAAATTTTGGTGCTTTTAAAACAAATTATCATGTGCTTTAGGTGCTGCTTTTGATTTTCCTGAAAACATTTATAAAATACACGTGTAAATTTTGGGGCTTTTAAAACAAATTATCATGTCATATATGATTAAAAAATCTTACATTTTCAGAAATTTATGACTTTTATACTACTGGTTTGTTTGTTTGTTTTTGAACGGTGATCAGCTTTGGTTTAATTCGACTATTCGAGCCAATCACATCAACAGATGCTGTATTTAAACCAACTTACATCCCAAAACTACTCACAACTCAAACAAATCATCTTTGCCAATTATATTATATATTACAATTTGAAACTTTCTTATGCATTACTGTTTGTACTTTCAGCAATGATGGTTGTATCTTCCCTCACCAGCTTACACGTAAGGGTGTTCGTTTTACACCTGTAGTTCATTTGTGAAGACGGCTTTCTCCCTCTTATCTTATATCAATATAACCGGAGAACGCAGCACGTCTCTCTCTCTCTGCTGTTTGAGATATCGCCGGCCACCGTTGACATGCGGTTGTTTATGGCGTCGAAGGTAAGACAGTCAACGGGTTCGATTGTTGCGTCTCCGATTCGTCTGATGTCGGGTTCTATTTTGAAACCCTAGACGACGGCGATGCTTTGATTGTTGCCGGGTTCCGTTTTTGAACCCTAGACGGTGGTCACTGGCCACGGTGATATGCGTTTGTTTATGGTAGCGGTGTATCGTGTTCGTTTTAGTCACCGGTTGAGTTGTGGTGGTTTCCGGACAGTCACGGACGCCGGCTGTTGCTTGGCGACCCTAAAATAGACGATATTTCGGTTGCGCCGGCTATGGTAAACATCCAAAATTTAATCGATATTTCGGCCCTTTAGTGCTTGACAACGACGATCTTTGGTTGTGTGATCTTTTTCAGGAAACGATAGTTACAGTTTGAGTGTCAAAAGAGTTTGGAAAGCATACAGATGTTGTAAGATTTTATTTATTTATTTATTTATTTATTTTGCGTAATTAAGACTTGAAAATATAATGTTTCATGTTAAATTTGCTTTGTCATTCATAAGGAAATAATAGTTACGGAAAACGTCATTGTTTACTTATATTAAGAATGATGAGCATCTATGTCTTTACAAATTCAAACACGCGGACTGGTAATCTCAACTTCTTTTGTGCTTATATGTTTCAGGTATCGTTTTGCTTTACATCTTTGAATTTTAGGGGTTGCTCATTAGTTTACTGATTTGGATATGGCTGCTACAGAGAAGGTACGGCAACATGTGATGTGTGGCGGTTTTTTTTCTTGAAGTTTAAATTAATGATCTGCCATCATTATTACCCTAAATATTGAGATGTTCATCATCAGATTACTATGAGATTATTATGAAACAAAACTATGATTATATATTTATGACTTCTGTTGGTGTGGCTTTTAGGCGGCGACGGTTGGTTGTGTCGGTGGTCACCTGGACTTTTGCCGCCTCTCTCCATCTAGCCTAAGATGGTGAGCTGCACTTTTTCTGTTGCCCTATTATGACACTTACACATTCATCTTCAATTTATGTTGCTCTATTGTGACTTTGAATGTATTTCATTATCGTTCAACTAAAACTTCTTGAATAATTTGAACGAGTTGAATTTGACCCAACAATGGTGTTTGTATCAGCCTGTGTTGTCTTGGATTGGCAACTGAGATATCTTGGTTGTCGATAGAAAGAAAGACCGCCTCATTACAAATATAATGGGGTTCATTTATAATTGTGATGATATTTCGATCATAGGCATGGCAACTTATGTTGTAGCCATGGTGAGACCCTATTGCGATTTCGCCTCTCAAATCGGTTTATTGCTATGATGATGTTTGGTTATTGGCATATCAATCTTTGTTGTAGCCATGATACCGACCTGTGCCTCGAGTTTACTTTTTAATGGGAAGGGGTTAACTTTGACTTTGATTGGACTTTAAGAAGTATAATGGTTATGTATGTGATTTTGTCTCTTCAGTTTGATCTATGGCAATGATGATGTTCGGTTTTTGGTGTAACAGTGTATGTTGCAGCTGTGATACCAACTTGAGCCTAATCCTAGATTCTTTTACTTAAGTCGCATTTTTTTTGGTACATTCAAAACGCTTAATTTTTAGTTGGGTCATCAAATTCGTTTATGGCTGTGATGATGATTCATACTTTGGCGTGGCAACTTATGTTGCAGCCGGTGTGAGCCTATTGTGATTACGCCTTTTGAGATTCATTTTATGGCTATGATGATACTTCGGCTTTTGGCGTGGCAACGTGCATTGCAGCCATGATCTTGAGCCTTGGGTTGGCATATTTATTTTAAGATTATTAAAACCAAGCCACAACGTGTGGGGGTTCCAACATTGGATATAAGTTCAAGGTTTGCATGATATTCACATACAATATATGTTATTTTGAGGTTATTTTCCTTTGATTTTTTTAAGTTCCACGAATGCATTTATAGTAGTTATTTGACTCGCCGAAAGACACAACTGTGATCGAATGTGGACGAATGTTGTAACGAGAGGATAAGCCATAATAAGCAAGTATTTCTATGATTCTTTTTTGCTTCAGTTGTGAATATTTTTGCTTAGTTTTAATGTTTGTCATGATGGGTTTTACATGCAGATGGAACAATGTGGAGAACCATTTTGGAAACCCTAGGCTGACGTTGATGCTGTGACAGTTTACGGGTTTTTTTGGAACCCTAGGGGCAGTGACGGTGGAGACCGATGGCTGTCGACCACAGGTGTATTTGTGTCGAACGGCGAATCTGTTGTTCGTAATCGAGTGTATCGTGCATTCTTTTAGGTAATAAACTACTTCAGGTTCGTTAAATATTTTCAAAGTGTTTTGACTGAGTTTTTATATACGTATCATGTCTTTGACTACGTTCGCAATCCATATACGTGTATGTATTATATATGCATATACATTTAACGTATGTGTATGTATATATGATATGCATGCGTGTAGGTTCTGTCCATTGATAATAATATTGCTCTTAAATCTTAATTAAAATATTACTTAAGTATAATTGTAGATGAAAGTAAAAAAAATTGCATTATTTATGGATGAACATTAACCGAGACAATATGTCTTATTAAATTGTCTCTTCAAAATGCAGCCCATAAGCTCAGTCCAATTTTTTTTATGGTCTGCACGCTGTTGTTATAGTTTGGATTAGTAATTAATATGAAGAAGCTGTAACAATTTTTTTTCCTTAACTTTTGTTCAAGTTTTCTTAAATCCTCATTTGATTTAATGGTGGTTGTGATTATACCGTTAATTCACGGATGCGTTTTCTGGCCGCCTGTTTGGCAGTCGGGGTGGCTTTCCATCTAAGCTATGATGATGCTCTAACATTTGGCGCGACAACTATGTTGCAGCCATAGTGGAGATCCAAGCAATGAGTAATGTGATTTACAATTTTTGTTACCGATATTGGGTTCGATGTTATACATTTGTCATATATTTTTCCTTTTCATTTTTGTTTTGAGTAGAGCGGATTGGTTTTTCTTTTACAATTGTTGAATATCACGGGTTATACGATTTTTTAGATGTTCATGGTTAGTTTTCCTTTGTCACAAACCCGGGGCATTTTGTGATTCGGTTTTTTTCCACCAGCTTTACGACTTACGTTGAGTTGGTTTCGTTGATAACGGCTATAATGATTACGTATCCGAGCCTATTATGTTTCATTTTCTTATTTGCTTAAAGGTTAACTTTGACTTTTTTTCTGCTATTACGAAGACCTGAATGAACTTTGAAGGAAGTTTGGTTGCTAACGACTGTTGTGACTCAGTTTGCTTATGTTGTTTGTACGTTGTGTTTTACCATGATGACACTCCGTTATTTAATATTGTAACCATATCGGAGATGTGATTCTTCATTCTGTACCGTTGATTTTCATTTGTGGTATGATGATTTGAAACCAAACTTTTAAGTTTTTTGGGTTTTTCAAAGCCGTGATGATCACAATCGAGAAGGTTTACTTGACTCTCGATCACCATGATCTGAGCTTTGTCTATGGTTTCACAACCCCCCGCAACGCGGGGGGTCGAAATCCTAGTTTATATACTTACAATTTCGGGAGTGTTTTGCAACATGAGTTGTACCCTATGCTTTTAACGTTGTACAGAATTTGGTAGTGTGGTTGCCAGGTGTACTGGCTACATCATTTGGTTTACACGTTTTCAATGACGTGTTTTTCTTGCAGAGACAACTCCACAAGTCTCTTGACTCTCTTGGTCCCGCATAACTGGCTTATCTCTCTGGCTTGCTACCATCGCTTGCGTCACCACCCCAGACCACCAGGTTCAACACCGCCATCTTAATACATCTGGTAACTCCATTTTCAACACCGTCCGGTTCCATTTGGAAACCGTAGGTGGTGTTCTGGTGTTTTACTCCGGCTAACCTACTGCTTCCGGGCTGTATTTGGAAACCGTAGGCGGCGGTGGTGTTTTTCACCGGGTGTATGTGGCTAGCCTACTGTTGCCGGGTTCTACTTGGAACCCTAGGTGGCGGTGGTGGTCCGGTAGCCTCTTGCCGCCTGGCGTCCGTTGCTGGCTTCGTAAGTTGGTGTGGGCGGGTTCCATTTGGGAACCCTAGGCGGCGTTGGCGTGGTGATGGGTTGCCGACTTCTATGTAATCATTAAATGAACCAATTCAATATCGATTAAGAGCGAAGATGATAATTACAGACTCCAAACTGATTCAACGTACACAAACTATGCATCTCCTCTTTTACATGGTAATTTGGTTTGTTTGATTGTATGTGTTTTGTTTGATATATATACGAAGGTAATAGAATAAAACTGACCATTTTGGATGATGTTAGTGAGATTATTACTTTATTAGACCAGCTTCATGGTGCAACATCAAGTCTAACTATTGTTTTGGCACTTGGCAGTACCTATTGATCCTTCAACCTTTGGGAAGACTTAAAACTGGGAAGAGATATTTTATATTTGTAAAATATTGTTTTACTTATTACTTAAGTCAACTCTCCCTCAATCATAGGAGAGTTTTATGTATTCTTGTATTATATATAGTTATCAATATACAATCCCTCATTATTGAGGTTGATCAGCCTAAACGAGACCGTATTTATGGAGCAGCCTACGAGGTTTGTTGATTCCAAATTTCCCAATCATGTATGCAAGCTGTCTAAGGCTCTCTACGGTCTCAAACAGGCGCCCCGTGCATGGTTCCATCTCGGTTGAGTTCCTTCCTTGTTTCCTATGGCTTCTCCTGTAGCCGTGCCGACACCTCCCTATTTATTTATCAACGGGATGGTTGTATCATGCATCTCCTTGTCTACGTTGATGACCTTATTCTCACGGGAAGCAATGAACTTCATATTGGCTCCTTTATATCCCGGCTCAACAAGGAATTTGCCACCAAGGATCTTGGAGTCCACAACTATTTCCTTGGCCTTGAAGTAGCATATACCGATTCCGGTACCTTCCTCACTCAATCAAAATATGCAATGGACATTTTGAAACGTGTTGAGTTGATTGACTCTAAGCCGATTGCTACTCCTCTTGCGCCATCGGAATCATTTACATTGGCCGGTGAACAGTTTGATGATCCAACTCTCTATCGGTCAATAGTGGGAGCTCTCCAGTACCTGACTATCACGAGACCTGATCTATCTTATGTGGTTAATCAAGTCTCCCAATTTTTACATGCTCCAACCATTGATCATTTCAAAGCAGTAAAGCGAATACTCCGTTATGTCAAAGTTACTCTCTCGTTTGGTCTTACTTTTAGTAAATCGATTAAATCCTCGCTGGTTACTCCGACGCTGATTGGGCGCGTTGTATTGACACACGTCGGTCAACCTATGGATACTCTATATTTCTGGGAGGTAATCTAGTATCTTGGAGTGCGAAGAAACAACCCACTGTTTCTAGATCAAGCTGTGAATCGGAGTATCGTGCTATGGCAAACACAGCGGCTGAACTTGTTTGGATCACTCACTTACTGAAGGAACTTAATGCTCTACCCCCTGACCGGCCTACACTTTTATGTGACAATAAAAGTGCTATTTTCATGTCTCAGAATCCTGTTTCACACAAGCGGGCCAAACATATTGATCTCGATTATCACTTTGTTCGAGAATGGGTTACTTCGGGTAAACTCTACACTCGTTTTGTGCCTACCAATCTCCAGGTGGCCGACATCTTCACCAAAAGTCTTCCGCGTGCTCCCTTTGAGGCTTTTCGTACTATGCTTCGGCTTGGTCCACCACCTTTTCGATTGAAGGGGGGTATTAGAGTATAATTAGGAAGAGATATTTTATATTTGTAAAATATTGTTTTACTTATTTACTTAGTCAACTCTCCCTCAATCATAGGAGAGTTTTATGTATTCTTGTATTATATATAGTTATCAATATACAATCCCTCATTATTGAGGTTGATATTCTTTACAATTACAGGCACACAAATCGTTTGTGATATTACAGAATTGTACAGTTAACATCAAGTCATCAAAATAATACGAATGTGTATTTGTAATGATAAGGTTTCTTTTACTAAATCCTTCAATTAACATCCACAACAGTTTAGCACGTCTAATGGAAATTAGGTGGAACAACAATATTTAGTAGTCTTGATCTATATCTTCATTTGTAACTTGACTTTTGTGTGGATTATAGAATGACTTTGGAACCAAATGGTGTATCTGTTTTTACTATAAGTAGTACGAAGACTACTACTAATTGGTCACTATATCATTGAACAAACTTAATAAACTATTGTTTTATGACTCTAATTACATGTTTCGTGTATTTATTTATTTACTTTTTTTTTGCAGATAAATGATGTATGACTCAGCAGCATGCCATATGAACGAAATCCATTAGAGTACTGTTGTTGTCGTCCAATGGTCATTTCCATTGTATCATGCGCTCTTTAAGGTAATAAACTACTTCGTACTTTTTAAGCACTATAGTTTGATTTTATTTAGTCTTCTACAAGAGGCTTTGTTATCGTTAAAGCTCAGATTTTGATTTGGTTACTTGCTTCGTATGGTGCTGTGTAGTTTACTTCAAAGGGTATGATGGTTGGTTTAAAGTTAAGGGGTATTGGATTCATGTCGTGGCGTGGCAAGACTCGGATGGTGTGGTTATGGACTATGCGACAGTTTATTTGCAACCAAATCTGTTCTCTCACATACTCGCTGTTCATTTGAATTATCCAAGTTTCCACTTATTGACTACTACGTAAGGTTTACTATTTTGTTTACAGATTATAATTCTTTTAACTACACTTTTTGAAGCTACTAAGTGTATTATTCCTGTGTAGTTTTCTATGAAGGCTATGATGATTGGTTTAACTAAGGGGACAACGATCTTCAGATTCATATCGTGGCATTGCAAGGTTCTTACACAATTATCATAGCCCGTTTTTTTTCCTTAACTTATGATTTCCTTATATTAAGCAGTAAATGTTTTAGAGAAAGACCTCAAGTTAATGATTTCCAAGCTGATCTTCATGATCATTAGACTATGGGCAGTTTTAAGCTTTTGATTGGTGCAATTTGGCGTTGGTGCAGGTTGTTATTTCTTAGTAATATGCTTTTTATGACATTTTTTCCTTATGTTTACCATTTTACACTTCAGTATATTTAGTGTTGGCAAACATAGCTACCTTGGTTTCGCCAAAATGGTATTGCCTGCACTAATTCAAAAGCTTTTTTTATTTCAGTTTTCTTTAAATCGGGACATTGATAAATCTAGATAACCTTGAATTCCTTTTAGAGTTATGGTCATTTGTTTTACACAAAAAGTAGAATGCATGCATATATTTACATACACAAAAATTCTGATGTTTTAATCTTCAGTTTTCACTTGCTTAAATGTATTTGTTGACATCAATTGAGGTTTCTGCTTGTAATAACCATTCTTAATTAACGACATCTATTGACAGGTATACCGCAACAATCGCTGACGAGTCCTTATCGACCACCGCAGTTGTATTCGACGAGACAATGACATCAATGGTAGGCAATAGGCATTGGGCCAAATTAATTCACCAGGTACACACATAACTAAACATACACCTACATAAAGTTTATTCTTTTAACATGCAACTTACATAAACAACTATCTAATATATGTGTGTATTTCATATGCTGATACAGGCCAAAGTGAGAAAATGATGAAAGGATGAAACACATTAGAAGACTATAGCTGCGCAGAGATACCTGTTGTATAATTTAAAAATTGAAGTGTCAAGGCACCACTATAAAAGTTTTTTGAAAATTACATTATATCTTCAAGAACAACTTATATGAAGGTTTTAGGACTGTGGCCTTATCATGGTGTAACGATGGTTTCAACGTCTACTGAGTAATATGGTCACACCCAGTGCAACGCGCGGGTTGCAAAAACTAGTTCATGAACAAAAAAAGGTTTGATTGTAAAACACAAAACCAACCGACAACAAACAAGCTATCAGTAGAGTCTTTGAAGATTATGATGAGATCAAACTTTTCCTGTATCCTATAACATAGAGAGGCTACTCGCCAACACCCCAGCTCCAAAAATCTTTTCTTGTCGTCTAAATTAGTATCCGGATAACATAAAATGTGATGTAATGAAACAAAACTAGAATGTTCAAGATCACGCTAACAAATCTATACACCAAGATCATAGTAACACAGAACTAAGGCTAAAACAAAATCAAACTAACAATCATTCCAACAAAAACAGGTTTCTTAGATTCAATCCCCAAACACAAAACTCATAACTAGAGGTGGAAAATGGGTTGGGTTGGGTTGGGTTGGGTTGGGTCGAACGAGTCATGGGTTGAAACGAGTTAGGGTCAAAACGAGTTTAGGTCAGAATGAGTTTGGGCCAGAACAGATCAATTAAAAAAGAGTTGTAGATTAAGGTTGGACCGGATTTTGATTATTTTTTTTTTGTGACCGAGAACAACAGCGGAAACATTTTAGTTTTTCTAGATTTTTTTTATTTATATTTTAAGTTATGCTTTTTTTATTATTTTTTTTTTAATTTTTTAGGGGTTTCTATTAAAATAAAAAACCCTAAAAAAGATTCAAAAATAATAATAAAAAAATTATAAGTCAAAATATAAATCATAAACAAAAAAAATAAAAACACTAAAATGTTTCATGCATTGTACTCGTTCTAAAAAAATAAAAAAAAACCACCGAGAATCGAACCGAAAAAATCGAAGAAAATGAAAGAAAAAGCCAAAACGGACCACATCAATAAAAATCGAAAAAATCAATTAAAACGAAACTAAAAGAATTCAAACCGATCAAAAACGAAACTGAAAAAACGGATAAAAACGGGCCCGAAATCAACCAAAAAGAAACCAAAACCCAACCTGTCCCATGTGAAAACTCGTGTTGGCTTGAAACTGACCGAACCCGTTCTAATCTAAAACCCGTTTCGTGTTGAAACATGTCTTGTACGAAAACCCGTTCCGATCCGAAACCTACCACATTTCCTTAGGACACTAACCCTCATCGAACCATTTCTTTGAACTTGTCGACCCATTTTTAGTCGAAAATAAAATGATAGAATTTCAAATGATTCATTTTGACCCGTTTAGTTAAAACATTTTACCTTACCCCCCCCCCCCCCTTAATTTTTTAAAACAATTTAAATTCATCCATTGAAAAAGGCTTGGGTCAAGATATATTGTCACCCCCTACTCATAATCGAGCAGAAAACCTGACCTCTTTTACTCTTCAACGCCTCTCTAAACCCCTCTTTATCCAGAGCAAATCCCAGCTCTTTCATCTTCACCACCAGCTCTCTCCCTTCATCCTCCTTCCCACCCTTCACAAGCCCCTCAAAATCGCCACACACGTCCCCACATTCGGCCTATAGTCATGTGCATTGCACATGAGAGAAAATCGGCCATTTTACCCCATTTATTAAAAAAAACATATTAATATTTAACCAAATATAATTAAAAGATAAAAAACATAATACCTTTTCTTTTTTAAAAAATTAAAATTAATATTAAGTTTATATATATTACATAATACAACCCCATCATCATCTTCTAAACTCCATCCACTTCCAATAACCACCACCTCAACCCTGCATAGCCGCCGTCGTCTCACCCCTGTATCGTCGTCGTCTTCCACCTTACCCCCCCCCCCACCCCACCTACTGGAACCATCACAGCCGGAAACCACCACCACCATAGCTGGTCCGCCCCCGTCTTCAAAGCGTCGTTTAACAACAAGCCCCCACCTTAATACCTTCATCATCTCTCTTTGGATCTATCTTCAAAACCACGATTAGGGTTGCTAATAGCTCCGGAGATTCTATCAACAAGTGGATTCGATTGCAAGCCCCATTTACTCCACTGTTGTTTAATTGCAAGCCCTAGCAGCGACGATGGTGCTCCAATGGAAGAAATACACCATGATTAGGTTTCTGACAGCCATGATTAGGGCTCGTTATGGTTTCCGGTCGCTACAACTGGTTTTGTTTCCGTTAGGCAAGAACATGTTAGGGTTAGGGTTTTACCTGCATTTTGATTAAGATTAGGTTTACTACTATTATGTTGAATTTAGACTTAAATTGTTGAAATTTAGGTTGATGGCGGTGTTAGGGTTTGTTGCGGTAGGTCCGGTGGTGTCTCTAGTAACATAGGGGAGGAGGTGATGGTAGGTTGGTAGACTAAACGAGAGAGATATAGTGATTATGCTTTTTTTTATTTTTTTAATTAGCATATTTTTAAGTGGCAGGTGAAATGACCAATTTGCCATCATGTGCTTGCACATGACCTGACTTAACGAGAAAACTAACTGGGTTAGGGAAAAAGGAAAAACGTTGTCGAGTTTGTATACGTAAAGGATAAAACTTATCAATTTTGAAGATAAAGAACAATGGGTGAAATTTGGTACAAACATAAAGGACAATTTCTGTAATTCTGTCATACTAAAATGGAGTTCAAACTCGGAAAGATCGACAAGATAGTTTAGTCTCCGGTTCGATCATTAGGCGTCTGGGTTTTACCACCAGTGTGACTTTGGATGGGTGGGTTTTCCTCGAAACTAGAAATAACTTGGAGACGCTTAAGGGCTCTGTGCGACTAGCCATTCAATGTTTGTTGGTCTTTCAGAAAAAAAAAATCACTTTTCCCTCTCACATCAAAACTAATCCCAAACATCTTATTCATTTTCAAAAAGTTAATAAATTATAAGTTGGTGAAAATAAGCAATCCCAAGCACCTCCTTGGTAAAAACTGAAATACTAGTTTTGGTTTGGTTTAGTATTTTATGAAACACAAAACCGAACCGAAATAAAAAAAACAGAAACCATACTAACTGAGCCTTAACCATTAAAACTGAACCAACCAATGACTAGATGTCATTGAATTTATGATTCTTTTAATTTTAAATGTAAATGTTTTTTATTAGTTTTTAATAGGGTAAATTACTAATATGGCCTTTTTTAAGAGAGAGAAAATGGATTTTGGCCCACAAATCTCCAAGAATCCTAAAATGAACCAAAAAATATGGACGAGGCGACATGTTAGGATAAGATCTGACAAGGTTTCTAGACCAATTATAATGTGACACGTGTAAAAAAAATCCTGACAGGCCAGTCAAATTTTTGAAAATATTGATGGAGCCATCCATATTTTCTTACTAACTTCTCAAACATTTTTTATTGTTTCCTAACTGATTCGTACAAATTATCAAAAACCTTGAAAATTGTTCCTTTTAAATTTCGTATTGGCAGACGCATTTGAGGCAAATTTGTACCAATGAGACGATATTAATATTTTTCCTCCCGATTCTGTCCAAATCTTATGATATACGTTGAATCTTCATCTCTTCCAAACCCATTAATCTTCGTCTTTTCAAACCCTTTAATCTTCATCTCATCAAAATCATTGTTCTTTAATCTTCATCTTCATAACCTTTTGTTCTTGAATTCAAATCATAAAGTTTAAGAAGTAAAGGTGTGTCATCATTCAAATCAATAAACTTTTGAGTATCTACACATCCACCGCCACCAAAATCAACATATTCATAGGTTGATATATTCAAATTTGGTATAATGGAAGAATTGAAGAGGAAGAAGAAGGATCATACATAAAAACATGAAAAATAAGGAAAATTATTTAATCAAAAATATTTATATTAAACATGGCAGTGTGGACGGATTCCACTTAATTCTTATCGGTGAGGACGGATTAAAAATAAATCATGTCGATGTGGACGGGATTCCAACTTATAAGAACAAATCCATGAATCTTGTCTCCTTCGTACAAATTTGTCTCAAATACGTCTGCCAAGACGGAATTTAAAAGGAACAAATTTTAAGGTTTTTGACAACTTGTACGGATCAATTAGGAAACATTAAAAAAACCGTCTCGGAAGACTGCTTTTGAGAAGAATATTATAAGAGAAAATATGAACGGCTCCCTCAATATTTTCAAAATTTTGGCTGGCTTGTCAGGATTTTTTAAACGTGTCACATTGTAACTGGTTTAGAAATCTCGTCGGATCTTATCTCAATGTGTTGTTTTTTTGTCCACTTTGAGAATCTTGGAAATTTGTATGCCAAAATTCATTTTCTCACTTAAAAAGGGTCATATCAAGAATTTTTCCTTTTTAATATTCTAAACCTAAACATTCCAATATTCTATTAACCAGAAACTCATTTTTTTAAAATATCTTGAATCCAAAACTAAAATGAATCGGTAAACCGAAACCGAACAATTTTGAAAAATCAAAAACCACAAATTTAATTTTCGATTGGTTTTAGCCCAAAACTTCACCGAATCTCATTACACACACCCCCTATCAATCAAGATTATCCCTTCCCATCTAGAGGTGCTACTATTTTTCCATTGGAACATTAAGTGCTACCACCCGTTGGACACACTCACACGTCATACTAACCACTTTGAGTGTATCTCAATCTGTTTGTTTTAATAGTTGTTCCAGCGAATTTAGTTTGCCTGGAATGGATGAAGTGGTCACAAATATGCTCTCTTTCATATCGTCATCGGATACTTACATAGAATCTTTTAATGGGAAGAGACCTACTCCAAGAAAAGACGAAAATAACTCAAGTCGGGATCTGGTATATGTTTGCGAATCACATTTGATTGATTTACAGCGGTATTAGATAAAAATAATCTTAAATGCAATAGATCGAGTTCAACCAAGAATGATATCCATTATTCAAATTGTTGAATTCAAGCTGCCAACAAGTAACTCCCCATCAACTATGTAAATCTGTTCTCCTTCTCTCACAGTTCTCTAGTGATTGATATGATCACATGGTTATATATAATGAGCGTTGCAGTACATAGCATACAAAGAGAAGATATTGTGGCGAAATTTGTTGACACCACTATGATAGAGATGTTTTACGTACCAACAGGATTGGATTGGTGAAAGCGACACATTAATCGATTGTATAAAGAAAAATTGATAACATAAACAACTGAAATATAAAACTCCTACTTATGTGAAGAATGAATGATACATGAAGCAATTGGTTAGTATCATCAGTGGTTTATGGTCATTAGTAGTTTCCACATATCAGTTTTTTGTAATAAGTAATTTAGACCATCAATATTTTGCATCTTCAATCCGTTAATACTTTTGTCTTTTAAATTATTAGTTGTTCCAATGTTTAGTACATTTAAGTCTTTAGTATGATAAGGGGATATCGGCTGTTTGATTGAATTTTCTTCCGTCTTTCTTCTAAGAAGTATTGATCTTCACTCCTTATTCTAATAAAATAAAATAACTGTGTACACGTGTCATCATATGTTTATTCTTCCTATCAAAATCCCGCCAAAACCACCATCATTGGTCAATAACCCAATAACAAGATTTGGATCCTTCTAAACCTAGGGATTTATCGCAATCTTCTCCTCTCCTCTCGTGACCTCATTTGCTCACCGTCACCTATTTTTAGTGATAAACTGAACGAGCTCGAAAAAATGGAAGAAGAAGAAGATTATATGTATGGGAATCAAGAAAATTTGAAGTCCAAAATACTTGTAAAAAAGAAAAAAATGAAGAAAAATATATTTTTATTTTTATTTTTATTTTAAAACTACTCTTTTGTATATATTTGGAAAATCATCAGTTTTTATTAAGTCTCAACCATGGTTTTAAATTGCGCGCATATTTGAACATTAACTTTTTAATTATTTTTCCATTTATAAATAAACTCAGACTCTACTATTTTTCTACATACTGTTTTATAACTATTTTTGCTCTCTTATACTTCTATCAAATTTTTACATTTTTGTCCAAAACATCCATTTTTGGAAGCAACCAAATCCCAAAACGATCATTAGGAGAAAGACATGAACATGGAACTATAAAAATATGTAACATTAACAACGAATGTTGGGTTTTTGGCAACGAGGTTGCAACTATATTGTATTAGATAGAGTATTAGGAGATTGTACCATGCACCAAGTGTGTTTGAAATGACAAAATATGATGAGACAAAATAACATTTGTTGTAACAACGCGTTAGAAGTAAAAACAAAATTTAAAAACCGATAGAATTTGGAATAGTATTTTTATGTATATTTTAATAAATAAAGCATTATTTAGTTATTTATGTATTTTTAAAATGAAATCTATGCATTTTATGTATTTTTGTGTTTTTAAATTTATAATTTATTAGTAGTTTTTGATTTTTTTAGGGTGATTAAAAGGAGTGGCGTAATCTGTTATAGTTGTTTAAAATTTGAATGGATCACCCCTCTACCCTAAGATTAGACAGCACAAACCGGTTAGGTTAGTAACCGGTTTCAAGCACAAAATACTAACCAGTATAACCTATTTCAAGTATAACTGAATCGCTTAATTGGGAAAAAAACTGTTTAAAAAAATATCAAACTGGTTTTGGTTAACCGATCTGGCCCAAAATAAAAAACCGGTTACTAACTTCTAGTTTTTTCGGGTTGAAACAAGTTATTTTGACCCTACCCACTTCTTTAGGCTCCCCACCTTAAAAGGGATCTAGGAAAGCCGCTTCATGTTCTCCCCTTGTCCATGAACGATAGAAGAACTACTTATCTTCTCTTAGGTAGCGGTTGATGGGTTCGCATCTATGGTCAATCAAAAGGTCCGCGGATCCATTTTTATATACGATAAATCGCCATCTTATAGCACCACCACGACACAGATCCCCCAACAAAAACCCCGATTTCCTTGCGAGATCGTAGCCCGTTCACCTAAGATGGAAAAGCACTTGGTTGAAAGCCTATCAACGAGAAAAAAGAGTCACATGCATCCTAAGGGGCACTTATTAATTGGGTTAAAGAATTGGTTAAAAACCGGTTAATGACTGGTTAACCAAGTTGGATGTGCACCTTTGCCTAAGACTGACCGTTGTGGCCCGCCACAATAGCCGCAAGTGGCATGGCGTGAGTCACATTGGCCATGAATACCACAACGGCCAGCCGCGATCGGTCTCGCAAGTGAGCGGCCGCAAGCCGGCTTTCGGTGGCTAAAGTGAATGTTGGGCCTTGGGAAACGTGATTTGACCATTAGGATTGGGTTAAATAAAAAAAACTTTATTTTATTTTATTTTATTTTATTTTATTTTGTACCTATATAAACCCTACCATTAACTTTAAAAATTACTAACAGTCTCAATTCTCTCTACACTACTTCAATATATATATATATATATATACCATATTACTCATCTACCTTTTTTAGAAAAGTATGGATCAATGGAGTGGGTCTTACCGACCGGAAATGCCTTTTGGTCAAGACAACGACAATGTGTTTGGCGCCACTGATATGAAGCAAAACTTTAGTCAAATGCCACCACCTTCTCCCGACTTTTTTGTTCCGGAGATACAAGAGGTTCGTAAATAGGCCGCCAAGGGCAAACAAGCCCAGTTAGAAAACGAAGAACCAAGGATGAGCGGGAGACTCGAGTCGAGCGGCTAAGGAAGTCGTTCCAAAAAGAAAAACAACTCGTTGGACAAAAGAGGAGGAAAAGGCTTTGTCTCGTGCTTGGGTTGAAATATCCGAAGATTGGCAAGCCAATATTTTTGTAACCCTTTTTATGTTTCATATAAAATCTTAAAAATATGTTTGAAACTTATCTTTATTTAATTGTAGTGAACTATCAAAAGCACCGTATATTTTGGGGAAAAGTGTGAGAGTTGTTCTATAGGATAGTGGGAAATACGGACCGTACCGACAATATGATATCGGGAAGATGGTCCGAAACTTGCAAATTTGTCGAACTTTTTACAAATTTACATAATAAAAACAATCGTCAAATGCGACCGAGCATGAGCGATGATCTTCAAGTCTACAAACTCACAAGCGAGAATGGAAAACCGAAGTGTTCAACAAGTACGAAACGGTGAAAACGTGGGACGAGAACTACTTGTGGCAAATACTCAAGTCGTGCTCGAAATGGGGTGAGTTAGTTACACTGGACCTTGATGGTGGCTCAATGCCAAAGCGTACGGAAACTACTTCATTCGGTGCTAATGTCTCATCTAATAGGTGCTAATGTCTCATCTAATAGCTCAGATGCTCATGTAGGGATCGACCTAAATGTGTCCGGGAAAGAAGATCAACCACAAGTCCTACTTCGACCACTCGGAAGGAACCGGGGAAAAAGATCAACCACAAGTACCGAGGTCGATTCGGAATTTGTCTAAGACGTACACAAAATATCGAGTAGTATTGAGGCTGCGACTGAGGCGAAAGTTTCAAAACACAGGAAGTTAGACTTTCTTACCAAAGATTTTTAGCAACCTCGACCTTATGCGCCGAGAGGTATTTGAACAAGAACAAACACTTGTTCTTAAGGGAATCAGATCAAGAACGAAGCCGAAGAGTAGGAGGCAGCGGATATTACGAATAAATTTGTATTTTATTCTTAAATGTTTAATTTATTTATATATTTTTAGGACGATTAATTTTTTTTATGTTATTAGGATGTTAATGTTTTTTATTATATAAATTAGTTTTTAGTTATATTATTATGTTATATTAATAAAAACAGATAATTCGTTGAAAACAACGTTCGCCTGAATCACAACAGGCTCAGGTGGTTTCAGCGGTGGCTTCAGCAAATGTCTAGTCAGCATCCAGTCAACACTTCATGGCACAATATTATTGGATAAATTCGGAGCCGACTTCAACAGCAAAACATGGTTTAAAACTATATGAGACTACGGTGTTGCCCGACGTGTTGTGCCAGACAGGTCAGTAAAATATGGGCGGTTGTAAAACCCATGCGTTGAGTATGTAGCTTGACACGAATTTGGTCGGTTTCGGTTACGTGCGTTATTGTACCCGAACAAAAACCAACAATAAAACAAAAAAATTATAAAAATCGAGGTGGACCACTAGGCGTTAGTCGGTAAAACTCGAAAATTGGTAAAACCCAACAGTTTTCGATCCACGGCGTTGAGTTGGCTAGTCTACGAAAATTCGGTCGATTGTCGTCACGTTACTGGAACTAAAACAAAGCACGGTGAGTCTATGCGAATTCTGTTGGTTTTTGTCACATTCGTTCCGATAACATAACCAAAACAATTTCCATCCCCAAATTGATAACCATAAGACCATACGTTTTTTGGGCGCCGAGGTGGTGGTTTTTTGGGCGCCGAGGGCGGCGAACACCTCAGGGGGCGTGAACGAAGGGTGGGCGGCGAGGATCCGGATTTTTGAACTGTCGGCACGGTTGAACAAAATTGGTGGGGCCCCTCACTTTCCTCTCTCAACCTCTCACACACACATACATATATATGTATATATATATATATGTCTGTGTGTGTGTATATATATATATATATATAAAAGGGTTAAAATAAAAAAGACATAGTTTTGTAGGAAGAGTAGGAATGCCATAAAATTTAGAGTTAGGAAACTATGTAGTCTAAATTCTAGATCTTAGGAAACTATTTGGTAGTTTAAAAACTACAAATCTCAACCACTAGATTATAGATCCAAGGGCTTAGATTTATTCTTACTCTTCCTAGGAAACTATTTCTTTTTATTATAACCCACCCCTATATATATATATATATATATATATATGGGAGGGTTATTTTGAGAACCATAGTGAGTTTTAAGAACTCAATTTTCGACCACACATTTAATTAAATGATATGAAACATGTGGCTGAGATTAAATGTAATTAAAAAATGAAACAGGAGAGAGAATAAGTATTTTTGATAATTACACAAGTTTAAACGTTAGTTACACACGTGTAAAAAGTCGATTCGGTGTGTAAAAAAATACCGTAATTTTTGTACATCACTTACACTTAAGTATTACACATGTGTAAAAAAATTTCGAAAAAAAAATTGTTACGTTGAGTTCTTTCGAGTTCTTAAAACTCAAAGTGGTTCTCAAAAGAAATCAATCCTATATATATAGAGAGAGAGAGAGAGAGGTGGGGATGGATCTTGCGAGAAGTGATATTACAGCGAGAAGTGCTAGAAGTGAATGTATAACTCCATTAATCACTAATTTCACTCCCTTTCATATGATGTTACATACATATATGTTGGTTGGTTGTATTTATATCTTAATTACACATTCAAACCAACCACAGACATATAAATGTACCGAGCCACATTCAAACCTATGTACCTACACACATACACATATACAAACATACGTACACATATACAAACATACGTACCTACACACATACATATGCACCTGCACAACGCACCTACACATAAGAAAGGGAGTGAAATTAGGGATTAATGGAGTTACACCTTCACTTCTCGCTGTAAAAAAACTTCTGAAATGATCCAATACATATACATATATATATATAGGGCCAATTGGCATTAAACCACATCGGGGCATTATTGGTTGGGGGATTCGAAGCACAACGCACCTACACATAAGAAAGGGAGTGAAATTAGGGATTAATGGAGTTACACATTCACTTCTCGCTGTAAAAAAACTTCTGAAATGATCCAATACCTATATATATATATATATATATATATAGGGCCAATTGGCATTAAACCACAGCGGGGCATTATTGGTTGGGGTATTCGAAGCCCTCGATGATTACGTGGCGCTAACGTGACACTGGGGAGGGGTTTCGAAGCCCCTCACCATAAAGGATAGTCTAAAAGATCTTGTTCCCAATTTATGACCATTTAAAAGCTTTTTTTTTCCAGCTATGATGCTTCAATGATGAGTGCACCATGACTATCATGCAGATTTAATGGCACTCTAAGCTGGTAGTCAAAGCTTCCTCAACCACTATCTAATGTTGAAAGACAAAAGTAATAATATATATACAAAAAAAATTAAACAAAAATCTTTATGTAGCAGACCTTTGAACCCGGGACACAACTAACCCACTCACGTCTCCAAAGATAAACTCCACAACCATCCATCAAATGCATCACTAATGTTAAGTCACAAAATTATTACCTAACTAGAATTTAGACCCGAGGTAAGTGAAAGATAAAAAGAAAGGGTATGTGAAAGATAAACAGAAAAACCGGGTTTGTGAAAGATAAACAGAAAAACCGTAAACATGCCCGTCAAAACATAAATGAAAAGAAAGATAACTTGTTAAGAAGGCTATACAAAGATTAGAAAATCTATAAAATATAATTATGCATCTAAATATGCATTTTGTCCATTAAAATTTCCAGGTTTGTGAATGTTGTTTAGATTTTGTTCTAGTATTAAGACATGTATGTTTAGATTTTGTTCTTGAAGAGGTAGGTCCCAGCAGAGCCCAGTTGGACCCGCAAGACTCACCTTGAACAGGGACGTCTGCGCAATGACCAACTGCTCCAGCAGGACCCACCATGCTCAAAGAACCTTACGCGCAGTACGCCAGCTGTACCCGCAGGGAAAGCCTCCCAATGGTGAAGTACCCCGCCTGTTCCCGCAGCTGCGGATACAAGCCATCAGGGAAGGCTACCCGCACTAACAGCAAGGCTACACGCACAAGGCATTCGCTACTTCAGTAGTCACATGAAGGAATGAGCAAGGCGGGAATACTCCCGCCTAAATGAGCCAGTCCGTATGCTTCTGGAAGGTCTTTCGTACTATACCTACTAAGGTATGGGCGGAACAGACAATTTGACCAGAGCAGCCCATGAACCAATCACAGGGTGACAGCTCACCGACAACAATACGAGGAGGAGCACCCTCTAGTACTGTTTGTCACTATTAGCCGCTGCCTACTCACCAACCCTTACGATGGGACGCGCGCAGCCTACAGTTGGTGGAACAGTGCGTAGCCGGCAGTAAAGGAACAGTATACAGCCGACCTTTACTGTTGGCCGTAGCCTATCCACCAACCAGCATGGCCTGTGCGTAGTCCACTGTTGGTAGAACAGGAATACTATTCAGCCGGCTGTACCTTCTAGGAAACCTACCTTCGGCTATAAATACTCCAACACCTTGGAATGGTAAGGAGAGCATCTGATATCTCAATCTTATCTAGCAATCTCTTAATATACACTTATATTCAGAGCAATCTAGTCTGATTCTCACGCCGGAGGGTGGTCACAAGGAGGAACCCCCCCTTCTCAGTGACGAGCTTACGGTGTCTGTTTTGCAGGTCCCCTGAAGAACAACCTTCTCTACTGGACCTCATCCTTGTGGGAAACATTACTTAACCCCCAGATTATCTATAATCTGCCCGTGGGTTCACTTAGTGTTTCTTCAGTTCTAGTATAATACCCACGACGTAATATTTGTGAATAATTATGTACAAAAGTTTTCTTCAACCTTCAAGGTAACTAAAACTACAAATTATTCAAAATATATTCATCACACTAAATAACTATTAAAATAAAAAAGAAAAGAAGCTATCTTCACCATTAAGGAAGCTTTGTCTTCCAAAATACAAAAAGGCTGACTTGGTAAACCTTTCATTTGTGATTACATAACCTGATTGGTCAAAGTTAGCGATGAAGAAGTTAAGTAAATGACAAAATTCATTGACATTCATCAACATCTTATTTTCAAAAGTATGGATAAAAACAATAAACCTGGGACAGAATCGGGAAGGATGCCTTCCAAAAGGTTCTCAAGTAAAACCTGTAACCAAACAAACACATACATCAAATGAACATTAAAGTCACGTCTACTTGCAAGATTTAGAACTGAAATTATATTATATTATCTATCTAATAAAACAATAGGATTTTAGCAACCTATCTCTACAATCAAGGACAATGGTTTATTTTGCCACATGGCATTCAAGAAGTGATTTTTGTCTAGCTGTCACCTGATTCTTCTGCAATCTTAGTTTATGCACGTGTAATTTTCTCTTTCATTATTTATTTTTCTTAACATAATAATAATAATAATAATCACAAATACGTTTTCCATCAAATCCGTCGGATCATATAACCCTAGCACTCTTAATAATCAATCACCGATAAAATTTTCTTAACACTAGCATGTTTATTCAAAGCTCCAGTTTGTGTTCACCAGATGTGCATCTGCTACAATATTACAGGTATGAATCATCATAAATTGCAATCGCCCTCGCACCATTTGAATCATTTAACTAACCCTAATTTTCGTTAACACCTTCTTTATCAATCAAATCAACAGAATCGTCTAATGTCTTCAAGGTTAAAGGTCTCATTGCACTCATTTGTAGAGGTTTTTAATCGTTCATCACCTTCAACTTTAAAGGTATAAGCAATATTCCGTTCAACTATACATATTTAATCTACAAATTCGATTAAACCTATTCTTTTTAATTAACCGTTTATTCTCAATGAGATAATGGTTTTCATGAATCAATTTTTGACCATTAGACTTGCTCAAGATGATTTGGGGATGATTATGCCAAATTAGGTTAGGAAGCGCTATTGAGGTAAACAAACAGGAGATATTATAAGATCATTAATGATAATTTTGAGGTAAAAACAATTTCAGCATCAAAGGGTGGTTTCCTGCTTTTACTTACCTATGACTTTCATTAAAATATTATTGTTTCTTGATTGTTTTAATTATTTTGGATTGGAAATTTGCAAAATAGTTCAACTGATCCAAACGATTCTAGGTCATCCCTTATGTCAAAGTGATTACAAAAAGGTAACCCACTGAGTTTCATTAGCTTTAGTCAATGCTATTTTTTTTGGTAGAGGTGACACTATACAAAAGTTGGAAATGAAGAGAATTAGCTCCTAAAATGACTTGTTCTTACCCAAACACGGCTAGACAATAACTCCACCACCATAATAACTAGCGTCTTCTGTTTTAACATTTTCAATTGATCAATATCAGTGATAACTGAAAAGTATAGCTTTTGTGTGTTCCAATTCGTGGAAATTGATGCTGGCAGGTTTTATTTTGTTACTGATTTGAGTTCAACATATTTTACTGCAATTCGTATATGCATATGGAGATAGTTAACGGGGGAATCGGGAAAGCAACACACACGATCACGGTATGAAACTTTTTTTTGGTTTTGATTTTGTATTTCAATATTACTTGCAGTGTTGTTTGTTTCTATAATTTACTGTCCCTAAGTTTTACCATACGATTCCATCATTAAGGCGTCGATGGGGAGAAACCAGACAATGTTCTAAATTATGTTGGTTGTTTGTAAATACTGTTACTTGTGATTATGGGTTAATGTGATAGAAAGAACTCCATTTATGTAAATTGGTTTTTCAAGACCATCCAACAACTATTTTTTATGAAAAAGTGTTCCCACCTCATTTTAATTAGTATCATTCTGGTTAGAGATAATTACACTAATAAATGGTGTTCGTATTATTTCTGTTATGCTTGGTGTTACTTTATTTAATAGCCATATTATGCTACCAAAATAACTGTGATCCAACAAGGACAAGTAAAAGTTGTTCATACTACAACTCAATTATGCAAGTTTTATTGAGCTTATATATTATTTTTGGGCTATGCCTTATCCTATACATGACAAAACGAGCAATTTAACGGGCCACAACGAACTGGCCATGGTTTGGGTCAAACCATGTTCGGGTCATGACAAGTTCTGCTCAAAACTGGTTGTTTTTATAAAATGGTCATCTTGATTTGGGTAAAAGTTATTTTTTGGCCAAACAAGTTTGGGTCAAAGCGAACCGTTTAAAAATGGTACTTTAAATGATTTAATTCTTACTTGGTTTTGATTATTAGGTGAACTGAACCCCCAAGCAAACATATTTATTCTTCTTTGGTTTATGACAAACATGCAGTTTGCAAAAACAAAGTTTGGAGCTTCTTTTTGGATACTTTTAGTGGTTTTCTCCTTCCTCTTCCTAATCATGTAAGGCTACATCTATCTGATGGTTGTTCCATAAATTATTATGTGAATCAATATAAATTTTTACAATTACATTGACTTTATCGTTTGGTTTGTTCAGCCCGTGTAGTATAATTTTAGTATGTTAGTTTTTAGTATCCATAACTTTTGCATGTAAATATTTCTAAGCAATTAAGGATTTAATTAGTTGTTAGTATGTTGCATCTTTTGGTTAAATAGAATAGTAGTCTGCTTACGGTTGGAGCAAAAACGGATCAGATTATAACTTCTCGATTGATAGTCTCGACTTAGAAGTACCCTGTGGTATTAAACGGCTTCGTACATATATATAAGTCATTTTTATTTTTACATTATTATGTTCATTTTTAGGTTTTGAAATTCTTGACTAATTAACAAGATTTAGGTGTTGTTTGTTTTTCAGAGGTAAAATGTCAGAAGACTGCGAAACCACATCTGCCAACATCTGTAGCAGAAGAGGTGGACCAAAACTCTGCAGTCTGTAACAAGAAGATTGTTTGTTTTTTAACATCTGCAAACTGCTAAAATAAGCTGATAATAATAATTTCTCTTTTGTTAGCAAATTAGCAATGGCATGAGTGAAACATACATATTAATTGATCAACAACATTATTAAACAACTTCAATCTGAATCAAAAGAATAACAAATCAATACATAAACTATAAATCAATTAATAAGCATTCAATCTCCATCAGGTACTGTGTTCCGGTAAGTCAACGAAGAAGAAGATGACGTTGACTTCTTCCAATTCAGCACTGGAAGAAACAATTATTATTATTATTATTATTATTATTATTATTATTATTATTATTATTATTATTATATGTTTCTATTTGGTCCTTACTGTATGAATACAGTCGGAATGCACCAGAGGAGGTAGAAAGGCGGCGGCAGGGTTGCAGCGGTGGGGCGGCGGCGCTGAAGCAGTGGAGCGACGGGGTTGCAGCGGTGGGGGAGTAGGGCGGCAGTGGAGCGACGGGGTTCGGTGGGGGAGTTGGGCGGCAGTGGAGAGAGGAGGGGATTAGGGTTTGGGAGTTCTGATGGAATAAGAAGAATGATGGAAAGAAATTGGGTTAGAAGAGGTGAGAAGTAGCAATACCAACACTTCTGGGAGAAGAGGGCGTGCAGACGTTTTTTAATGAAACGTCTTTGAAAAAACAAACACACTGCAGAGCCCAACGTCTGCGCACCCTCTTCTCAGTGCAGACAAAAGAGGTGGAGAAGTGCTTCTGAGGAAAAACAAACAGCACCTTAGAGATTCACATATAACTTTAGCCATATTTTGTATCTTTTTTTAGTGCAGGCCTAACATTATTGGTTGATGCTCCAAAGTATAAGAATATAGCAAGGTACAAATTCAACTATGGTTCTCTAACTAAAATATTAAATTGTTTATGCCAAGCAATACATGTGCACTTCTATTTTAGGTGATTCATGATTCTTTCTATATAAACATGAGCAATATCACTTATTACCTGCTACTTGATATTCATACATTTTTATTACAAATTAATGGCGTTATCTATATTTGATTGTCAATTTGTCAAATGAATTTCTTTGAAACCATATTCCTAATCTCATCATCGATGATTTTGAGATAGTTAATTGTAACCTTGCAGTTTTTTTGTAATAACTTTCAGATCAATTAATAGATACTAGAATCATGATATTGATATACTATTGCATCCTTGTATTGCTATAGATTTTGGTTTCATTAGAATAACTTTTCTTCACGACGATTCTTAGATTGTTAATTGTACTCAACTTTCATTAATATTTAATATCAGTGTAAGAGTGCACTAAAATCCATATCTATTTTTAGTTTAGGCTATCTAAACTTTTAAGTGGTTTTGTATTAGGCTAAACGTAGTGGGCGAGAAAAGTGAAAGTTTTGGGGCGATTTTTTGGAGGAACACCCCCCCCCCCCGGCGATAATTGGGCGAAAATGGGAGGGGGCGGCATATATTTGTCGCCTGTGGTGTTTGAAAAAAATAATAAATTAATAAATGGACCGTTGTGAAACGGTCAAATTTTTTAAAAAAATAAACAATATATATATATAAACATACACCTTTCTTCTCCATTTTATATCCATTTTATACACAAATCATACCCAATTTCTTACAAAAAATAAACAAAATGAATCCTAGAAACAACCCGAACCAACCGAACTACCAATTCCATGCTTTCGGTCAAACGTATGGTTCGCAACCGAACCAACCGAACTACTAATTCCCTTCTTTCGGTCAAACGTATGGTTCGCAACCGAACCAACCGAACTACCGATTCCATGCTTTCGGTCAAACGTATGGTTCGCAATCAAGCCAACCGAACTTACAATGGAACCAACCGAGCCAACCGAACCAACCGAGCTATCCGTATCAACTTTCCGACCCGAACCTAAACATGTACGCCAACTTTCTCAGCCCCTAAAACTCAATGCCGGCGTTCGGGTCTACACCACCGGAGTCGGTACCAGATACGCAAACGTCACGGGCCTCCGGTTCAAGCAAAAAGCCGACCCGTAAACACAAAAAAAAACAACCGAGGGAGACAATGGCGCAACGTGATCCATACAAGCATTGGAACGAGGAGGAGGAGGTGGCTCTTGCAAGGGCTTGGATTAACATTTCGGATGATCCCGACGTCGGTAAGTTTTTTAATATTAAGTATTTATTAAAATATATACTAATTGTTAAAAATAAATTTAATTTGTAGCTAACTTTCAAGCCACCGGGGTGTTTTGGAAGAAAGTATTTAAAGCTTGGCTCGCGATAACCGGTAAACCCGAAGACTACCGGGGAAAAGAAGCGGTTCAAGCCCACTGGAAGGGGCTTAACGCCGATTGTCAAAAATTTGCCGGGATAATTAACCGGTTGAAGGGGTCCGGCTGGCGTAGCGGAAATAACAACGTCGACATTATAGGTCAAGCCTTGAGCGAGTTTCGAGCTCAGGGTCACACTGTTGAGCGGCCCGGGAAACCGTTCAAGTAATTGAGTTCTTGGGAAAAGCTACGTCGTTGCTCGAAATGGAATGTGGTACCAACCGTTCCAGCCGCCCGACGAGCCAGCTCATCCCGGCCTTAAAAAAGGTCGAAGACATCGTCGTTGACAAATCCGAGCACACCAAACACACCCTCAGATGCTCGTAGCTTCTTCGTCGACGACACGGTCAATTTAGCCGATGATTTGAATATACCCGACGAAGATGAGGTGGAGGAGTTGCCTCGACCACGCGGGAGATCGAGGAAAAATAAGGGGGAGGTTCGTCGTCAACACGATTCAATACGGAGCCCGTTGAAATAAACGAGTGGGTCGGTCGTTTGGAAACAAATGCCACCGTAATTGGAGCCGACATTCGAGCATCCAACAAACAACAAGAAAAGCTGAACCAGACATTCGAATTAAAACAAATGAAAGACGACTACGAATCCCTCAAAGCGGATGAGTTTCACGAGGATGCCGAATTATTGATGCAACGCCGACGTGAAAAAATGCGCGAATATTACGGATATTAGTTTCTTTTTTAGTTATGTTTTTTTTAGTTATGTTTTTTAATATTTTTAGTTATGTATTTTTTTTAGTTATGTTTTTTTTATATTTCTTTTTTATTTTAATGCATTTTAATTTAATTATTTAAATAAATTGGTTTTTATTTAATTAGTTTAATTATAAAAAGAAAATAATAAAAAAACACACTGTAGGCTCAACTTGTAACCCCTACACCATTACACCACAAAAACAAATTTCCACTCCATGCTGACTGGGCGCCACGTGTCACAATTCGCCCCCAATTGTAGCCCCTCCACTACACATAGCCTTAAAGAGTAAGGCTAATTGATATCCGTATAATAAAAAGAATTTGTCATATTTTATAAATGAACTAAAAAATTAAACATTATTAATGTACACATTTTTTTAACAATCGTGAAGTTATAATTAATTACTGCTTTTAAGTTGATAATATTCCAAGTGATTATAATACGTAGTTGTAAATGAAACATTATTATGTATAATTTGTATTTATTTATTATAATGGTTTCTTAATTTTAAAATGTTTGGTACCCAGCCCCGTGTAGTACACGTGGTTATAACCTAGTATATAATAATTCAGATTGCAGACCTACCAGTTTAAATCATCCATGTTTTAAACGCATGCTTCATTTCAACAAATAACTTTTTTTTGTAATGTGATTGCTAAACGTTAATATGTTTAACTAAAAAAAAGTATCCAATTACAATAGAGAGGCAGGTAGGCGGGCAACAAGCTACGCCACCACCCCTTTTTAAATAGCAAAACCGATCTTACTCATAAGAAAGCCATTGTTCTTACTTAAAACAAATATTAGAACTCTGAATACTAATATTCATATTCTAAATAGAAGCTGAACTGGATCTTCAATTAAAAAGCCCAAATGAAATTGAAAAAATAGAATAAGGGGAAACACTCAAGATAGTTCATTTGAAGAGAGAGATTCCCAAAATAGTCCATACGTTTCTCCAACGTGACATTGGTAATCGTGACGTGATCTTCAATTAAAAAGCCCAAATGAAATTGAAAAAATAGAATAAGGGGAAACACTCAAGATAGTTCATTTGAAGAGAGAGATTCCCAAAATAGTCCATACGTTTCTCCAACGTGACATTGGTAATCGTGACGTGAGATTTGTTAACCACTCACTATGTGACACGTGTAAAGGTACGTGAAAGTTACTCCCAAATCTGTCTGCGTCGATAGTTTTCTGGCCAAAATCTTTTTCTGAAAAACCATGGTTTTCGAATTAAAGTTATTGGCTCCGTGAGTTTTCAAAAGCTATCGGTTTCCGCATTTTTTTGAAACTCATCGTCTCCGACGCATTTCAGGTGAATTTCATCTTTTTTTTTTTGCATAAAAGAAGAGCTGCCAGAAAAGATAGATTTTGTTATAAATTATTTAAATTCGATGGTTTTTAAATGAAAGTTATCTTTTTTTACATAAAAAGAATAGTTGTCTATAAAACTTTTTTGAAAATCATATCCACCACCCACCACCCCATTCACCACCACCGCCATCATCCATCACCATCACCATCACCACCCCCACCCGTCACCCACCACCATCATCAACCACCGCCACCCACCGCCATCATCCACCACCACCATTCACCGCCCACCACCACCCACCGCCATCATCCACCACCACCACCATCCACCCACCGCCATCATCAACCACCACCCACCACATTCTTAACACTTGCCATATTTTTAAAACTTTTATGAAAATCATCTTAGGAGATTAAATTTATTGGGAAATTATCGTTTTTTTAAACTTTTTTGAAAATCATCTAAAAAGACTAAATTTATTGGAAAAGTATCGTTTTATTGTAACTTTTTTGAAATTTCTCGTAGGAGACGAAATTCACATGAAATGCGTCGGAGGAGATGAATTTCAAAAAAACGCTAATTTCGTCTTTTTTTTAAACTCACGGGGCCGATAACTTTAATTCGAAAACCATAGTTTTTCAGAAAAAGATTTTGGCCAGAAAACTATCGGCGCAGACAGTTTTGGGAGTAACTTTCACGTACCTTTACACGTGTTGAGTGGTTAACAAATCTCACGTCACGGTTACCAATGTCACGTTGGAGATAATTTTGTATGGACTATTTTGGGAATCTATCTCTTCAAATGGACTATTTTACTTCAAATGGACTATTTTAAGAATCTCTCTTCAAATGGACTATTTTGAGAATTTCCCCAAAATAAACCCCAATCACAATTGACCTAAATCTAGAAACAGAAACTATATAGCGGATTATGAATCTTGAGAAGGTTCGTTGTAGCAATCGATCAGCCAAACAAATTCAGGGTAAGAAAAGGGGAAATTAACCATACCCACATCGAATAAGTTGGGGACAAAAAGAGAGGTTTTGGTTGCACAGAAACACCCTAAAGAGTGAATCCATCATATTGAACTTGAAATCATTCAGAGTGAAGATGATGGATGATTGAGGGAGTAATTGAAGATGATGGATGATTGAGGGAGTAATGGAGAACTGACGGATCGGAATAATAGTTGTAGCAGAGAAGGTGAGGCAATGACAGAGAGGGGACACATGTGGCACCAGCAACATAAGGCAAGTGTAAAAGGTGTATCACAAAACAAATAGCACATTGTACAACTTATATGTCACAAAGGTGTCTCAAACAATTACAACAGAAAGAGCAAGTAGTACAACTAATATATGCAGAATTTGAAATGAATAGTAAAACTTAAAAGAGAAACCTACTTGAAAAATATAATATATAATAATATACTAAAACATATTTTCATTATATTGTGCCATCAAACTTGATAACTATACTAGCTAGTGTTTTACCTGGTAAAACTCGGGCGGTAGTAAAACCTAAGCTTTGAGGCGGTAAGTCAACGTAAATTCGGTTCGTTTTAGTTACTTGTGTTATTGTATCAGGACAAAAGCCCAAAATAAAACAAAGAATTATAAAAATTGAGGTAGATCAATGGGGCATTGTCGGTCGATAAAACTCGAGCATTGGTAAGACCCGACTGCTGGCGATCCTGGGCATTGATGTGATCAGTCTACGCGAATTAGGCCGGCATCTGTTACGTTCTTTACAACACCGAACTAAAACAAAATAATGTCATTCGTTGGTTTTCGTTACGTTCACTGTAGAACTGGAATTACAACAAAACACAGCGAGTATACACAAAATTCGATCGGTTTCCATCACGTTCATTATGATACTAGAACTAAAACAAAACAATAACAAAAAACAATACCAAAAGAAAAATAGGTCGGTTTCTGTCACGTTCTTACAACACCGGAACTAAAACAAAATAAAGTCATTCGGTTGGTTTTCGTTACGTTCACTGTAGAACTGGAATTACAACAAAACACAGTGAGTATACACAAAATTCGATCGGTTTCCATCACGTTCTTTATGATACTAGAACTAAAACAAAACAATAACAAAAAAACAATATCAAAAGAAAAATAAAGAAAAAAAATCATTTCCACCACTAAGGTGTTGTCAAGTGGCCCAATAGGGTTTCTGCGGCACCAAAATTCTTAAATATATACATTAGTAATAGTAATAGTCAAAGGTGCAAAAAAAAACCCGAATTCGTAACCGAACCCCAAAAAGTTTTAAACTTGGGTTTTTAATACCCGAACTCGGCCCTACCCGTAAGGTAAGGATAGGGTATGACTTTCAATGTTGAAACCCCAACCCCAACCCCTACCCGATCTAAACCCAATAATACCCGAAACTCGGTTCTAGTTATACTTTTCATACCCGAACTGGGTTTTGTATAGCCGGTTATTAATGTTTGTTCACCTATGTATGTGTAGCACTTGACACTAATTGTATGGCTACCCATATAGATGATCTTCCATTCTCCAACGGATTGTTTCGAGGCAATATATAATTGTTTATAGCATCACCTTTTGTCTTTTAATATACCAAAAAGACAATAAAAAAACACAAACTCTAAAACCACTAAAAAATAACGGTTAGTGTCTTTTTGGAATTTTGATCGTTAATATGTTTTTAGTGTATCTTTAGTTTTCTACACCATAAGTAGCATAAAATAGCTGATTGGCATTTGGTTTTAGTCACAACTCACAAGTCACATGACCTGAAGAAAATGGCTTCCTCTTCTGTTGGCAATGTTTCTAGTTCTATATCTCGATTATCACCAATTTGGGTTCATTTCGAGTTATGTCAAATGTCGTCCGGTTCATCGAAAGCTTATTGCGTTCATTGGGGTTCTTTGGTGAGATCGGATTCAATAGCGATTTTGAATCAACATGTGAAATCATGTCGAGCGGCTCGAGTTGAAGACTTTTTGAAATGACAACTGAACTCAGGACCCACGAGTCTAAATGAAGACGATCAAATTCATCGAATACGATTTAGTGGTTTTATTTTAACCGGAACTATATATGTAGAAAACGGTTTTTTTAATACCCGAAAATAGGGTATTCAAATACCCGAGTATTGAAGACCGGTTCAATACCCGACCCAAACCCGATACATAGGGTATGATTTTTCAAGCCATACCTGGACCTGAACCCGACTCGGGTATTGCTAATACCCGATCATACCCAAACCCGGGTTTTTCTAATACCCGATCCGATTTGGACACCTCTAGTAATAGTATTTACTTTTAGATAATTGAAAAGTAACAGTGGACCAACGTAAAAGTTGGCCCACAAATGATTTTTTTTTGAATGTTAAAGGCTTCCTCCTATTATTTACATTATACCTCCGTTGCCACAAATGATTTTGATTTTCATCTTCCCAAAACAATCGATCCCCCTGTATTCAATTGTACGCACCGCTCCACTCTTTCGATTCTTATAAATTTTAAATCAAACTTTTGTTGCTTGTTATATATATATATATATATATATATATATATATATATATATATATATATTGCGTAAATCGTCATCATCATCCGATTGAAGCAGGAAAGGAAGAATGGCAGAAGAGTTAGCCCTAGGGATGTTAATCGATGTCGTAGACGAAGAATGGATGAGAGATACTTTCCCTGCCGACGGTATTGTTATTATTCTTCTAAAATTACTAAATATTTTTATTTAATTGTTTGTTTTGTTTCAGATCTTGAATTACCCGCTGCACTCCTCCCTCGGAATGATGATGCCGAAGATTCCAGTATGTTTTCTCTTTCGGATTTTGCCTCATTAATTATCATGCTTCAGTTACGGCTTTTGAATTTTGGTCCTAAAGTTATTCTCATTTACCCTAAATCCCCAATTATTGATTTCAGTTTTTCTTGATTAAATTCATTTGAGATTTTGCCTAAATAATTGAATATTTTGTTAATCTGATTTGCCATGTAATTGAGCTGGCCCAAACTTTAGTAGGCTCTTTTTGCCTTATGAGAGATCGAGATCGAGCTCGGCTCATTTGCACCCCTAATTACGTATCTTAGTTTTTCTTCCAGCCAGCTGATTACCAAGTATTTTCTTGTTTGTGTTGCGTAATGATAGTTGAAGATTAGGGACTTTGTACTTATTTTCTAAGCCAATGTGATAGCTTGAAACTCAACTTATGAACTCTGTATTCATTTACAGTTTCCCTTTGAATCATTTTCTTTTTCTAGTGTTTCTAAAACATTATTATTTAAATAAAATACAGAATCAGTTTATGTTTGTTGCTTACAATGAGAATGTTATCAGATCATGAAGCAGCACAAGTGGATGGAGACACTTGGCAGGACCTTGCACTGGGCACAGGTCAATAGTTAACATGTCTTGGTGTTTTGCATCTTTCGGGAAAAATTAGTTTGCACTTGAAAGTGTGTTTTTTATGTGTTTTACTATCAGTTTACTTGAAATTAGAGATTATTTTTTTAATAATATACTTTTGAGTAAAGTATTGTTTGTGTTCGAGTGTTAAATGGGCGGGAACAACTTATGACCCTGTTTCTAAATCAGGCATCATGAGCTCATGTGGTATACGGACAGGATCAACTTGCGTTCCTCCGTCTATTTGCTATTTTCTTAAACAATAGACACGAGGGTATTTCTGTAATTCTGCCATCATTTAGTTGTTTATTATTAATTCAACAAATTTAATATATTACAAGTAAAACAAAGAATTACATGACATATATAAAAAATTGCATTGCATCTATGCTTGTATATATACTTTGTGTACGCAGATGATTTTATTTATATCACAAAATGATTTTTTAAATGAACTTAATAAAAAAAATGCATGTGAAAAAATGTACCCGAGAACGCTTATTTTATTGAAACTTTCATTGTCAATTTCATATATGTATAATTGTAAAAATTCAGAAAAAAGACTTCTCATACAGTAGTAGTTTTAACCACCCGGCCTAAATACCGAAGGAGCATTACCTTTATTGATATATTTATTAATTTAACACATAAAAGGAAATGAGAACATTAAATTAAAATGACGGATGTTCTTCAATAACTATGTTTTTCTGAGCCACACCATGAAAAAGAGTTTGATATATTTCAGGGGGGCTTCTCGACTTTGCTATAAAAATAACATGTTAACATTCAATTTGTGAATAAGCATAGTATTGCATAACATGATTCCCAGACAATGTTCTGATCACCATTGAAGGAAAACTTAATGCTAACACAAATGTTTCAAAGTTGACAAAAGTTAGAAGCATTGATATGCATGGGGGTGGCATGTCGGAAGTGCTCACTATCTTTTCTTAAATTTTAATAGTTGCGGGAAAAATAATCAAAGCCAAATCTCGAACCTTTTGATTATTTTCAAAATTGTTTCTGAAAGTAAATTTGAAACCCGAATCATGTTTAAAATTCTAACTTTCATCCGTTTGACATTTTCAAGTCAACATTTTGAACCCGTAACAAATTTGACGATAAATCTATTTGTATTTTTAAACTTTAAAAATACTCAGATTTCTAACTTTTGACCCGTAACAAATTTTGACACAAATGTATTTAACTTGTACACCAACTTTTGACTGTATAAATCAAATTTAAGTTCCACAAAACCCGAAACAATCCTTCATAAAAAATCAAGAAATTAAATATGATAAACTTTGTTATATATGAAAGTGATTGATATATAGTTACTAAATAACCGAAAAATATATAGTTTACTTAATTAACAGAAAAAATAAATTGATATATTTAAAGGATATACATTTATGATTTATAAATTTATATGACAATTTAAAATAAAAACAATAATATATAAACGAATTGATTTTAAAAAAATGGATAATCTTTTAAGCATAGATTTATAATTTAATGTTAAAAAATTGTTTTGTAAAATGAAAGCATATTCGAGTTTTGTTTTTCCTTATAATCTTCAATAATATACAAAGTCCAACATGTTAAAAATAACATTTGAAATTATATTTTTTTTTCTATCTTTAACAAACATGGTATGTTGTTAATTTTTGGATTTCACCAAATATTTTGAAATATATAGTAAAATAATATGTTAATATTTATTTTTATAAAAATGTATAGATATAATATAAATATAATGTAAAATGAAAGTAAATATGACATATATTAGAGTCAATTAAGATCTTGGTTTTGGAGGGAAATATGTTGTGAGATTTAACCACAAACCGATATATGTCACAATTATTTTCTTTTATTAGAATAGATAGATAATGTAACCCTTTCATTAAAGAAAATCCCCTAAGTGTCCACTTTACTCAAGAATATGTCCATATACTTAAAAAGTTTCAAAAATGTCTATTTAAATAAGGTGGATCTTACGCTAGACTTTTAATCAAATAACAAGATGTCATGTGTTATATAACACCGAAAGAATAAGAAATTGTTCTTTATGTTTGTACCAAATTTCACTCATTATCATTTATCTTTAAAATTGATATGTTTTATTATTTATGTTTTCAAATCTAACAGCGTTTGTCCTTTGGCCTTAACTTAGTTAGTTTTTCTCGTTAAGTCTGATCATGTGACTTGAACATGAGGGTAAATTGGTCGTTTTACCTATTAAATTAAAATTATTTAACAAATAAACAAAATTAATAAAAAACTTAATAGATATATAAAATATGTACCACCTCGTACCTCCGCCCCCCACCTGATGATGCCACAACCACCACCCACCACCACTGCCAACCTCACTGTTCACCACCACCCACCAACATCATCCCCAAATTTAAATCCTATAGCCACAGTCACCACCATCCAAGCCTGAATCATCGACGCTGCAATGATCGACCATCGACAATGACGGTACTCTAATCTAGCTTCCTTCATCAATGCTAACCACTATTCCCTTTCCGGCAAGCTCATATCAGTGTTTGTTGGTCGCAAATCTAATGTTACAAGACTTGATTTGGTTAGATCGGTGGACTTGATTTGCGAATCTAAAGTTCCAGGACTTGATTTGATTTTGTTACTGGACTTGATTTGGTTAGATCGTTTAGTGATTATGGTGGTCGTTTCATTGTGACGACGGGTTGGTGGCAGTGGCTGTGTGGGTGGGTGTTTATTATCTTGGTAGATCTAGTGTGGTGGTGTTTATTTTTAAAAATGGCAGATGTGGTAGCGGCAAGTGGTGCCGGAGGTTTTTCCAGCGGGTTTATAAATTGGTTAATAATCTGGTTTTTCCGGCAACCCGGAGGGGGGAATAAGCTCGTTTCTCCGATGATTGTGGTGGTCATTTCACGGTGGTGGTGGGTTTCGTTTGTGGCAGTGGTGATGGCGATGGGAGAGAGATGGAGATATGTATGTTTTGTTTATTTAGTAAAACATTTTTAATTAAATAGCCAAATTGACTAATTTTCCCTCATGTGATTTGCACATGATTTGACTTAACGAGAAAAACTAATCGTGTTAGTGTTAAATGACAATTGTTGTTGGATTTGATAATGTAAAAGACAAAACAAATCAATATTAAGCATAAAGGATAACGAGTGAAATTGAGTGAAAACATAGAGGACAGTATCTGTAATTTTGTCTATAATACATCATTTTCAAAAATACGTATCCTCTCTCTCTCTCTCACACATTGACTTATCCTCCATCTCTCAACTTTTACAGGTCCTTAAAATAGTTTTCTCATTTTTCTACATTCACTCACTCTATTCAATATCTTACTGTTTTCCCTACCATGAAAATGAAAAAAAGTAAAGAATAAAACATAGTTTTTTAGTAGAATTAAACTTCATTATCTTCAAACTTCAAATCTAGTTATTGTCATGATTTCCTTTGCAGAGATTGAAACGCACACTCTTCCATGTACAATATCTAAACACACTAATTGATATATCACAAATTACGAACGATTCACACATTGTTAAAGCATTCAAGTGTAGCAAAATGTAAAATTTTGAAGGCAATCAATAGTTCATATCTAGAATTCGAAGACTTTCAATTCAGATTCAAGGTGAAACATGATCCTGATTCCCGCTCACTATTCAGTCGATGAAACCAAATACCGTCGATCGCCGGTGTAATATAGTCGGCAGACGTTTTCCTAACCTAACTAAGTCATAACGCATTTTTTTACCAAAAGGAGTGGGAGGGCCCTTTTTAACTGATTAAAGTAGGCGCCTCCTCTTTTTACCAAATGGAGTCGTTTCCGACGGAATCAAGATGGAAAATCTTGGAATTTTTTAGTCAATGAGATATTTTCTTGATATTGAAGGATGCAATGGACAGTATAGGGATTTTCCCTTTCATTAACTTTAACCCGAGAGAATTGTGGTCTTTGTCCTTGTGGTTTGTTCAAGTTTGCTATTTTAGTCATTACCTAATATTCTAGCCGACAATAACACGAACTCGTATTACTATTAAACGACCTTATTAACTCAATTAATCTTGCGTAAACGATCCTCTCAACCTCGCGAACAAAACCCCTCTAATCAATTGGATTCTTATTTGCGTTTGATTAGCCGTTCATCCCGAATTTTAGCCGACGACTGTTGGTTCACAATAGGCTGTTATACATCGTGTTTCATGTAATAAATTATATGGCTAGAATCGCCTTTGCCTATAGTTCAGAAGCCCTAACGCCAATTGATCCTGTGGTTTATCGATTAATCGATCTAGGGCTCTTGTGTTAATAAGTCCTTTGTCTGTTTGTTTATAAGTTAACATCATAATCAGTTAACCAACTAATAGGGGATGCGTTTTAAGACTCGTCAAGGCTGGGGGCGCAGGTTCAAGTCACCCCAGCGCGTTTTACATATTTATTTTTGGAAAACTCATTTTTACAATATATTTACTTTAAACATCTAACTAATAGTACAAATATCATAAATATGTTAACTAATCAATGTTTTTATATAACAACCGACCACTTTTCCGAACATTTGTTAAAAATATATACATGTATGTAAATATATTAGATTATTTAAAATAATTATAAAGGTTTTTTTAATAATTAATAAAAGCATTAATAATATATATATATATATATATAATCTTGTTAGTTAATATATTAAAATACATAATATACTTAATTAGTTTACATAATTATTGAGTATTTTATTAAATGTTTTATTTTATATAAATTATTTATTATTTATTAACTATTATTCGGAACATGTACTTAAAAGAACTCTTTATTTTTAATATAAATATAAATACAATTAAAACGTAATTTAGTGAAAATGATCATTTAAAACAGATCTCTTTATATAAACTATAACTTTTATAAATATTCATTTAAATATTTTATAAGTATTTTATATAATTAAATCTTATTATTTACGATAAACATTGATAATAACATTTAGAATAAATCTATTAATATTTAACTTTCATAAGAACACACATGATCTTCAAATCCCAAACGTCTATCTAGTTTAAGATTCATTTTGAAGTCATAGTTATTTATATTTGTTTCCTCAATTATTGTTATTTAGGAAATTCGTTTGTTGATATACCTCGTCGAGCGTGGTTTATCGCTTTCTTGTCGTATTCATTCTCGCTTTGCTTATTTATTCAGGTGAGTACCACATTTCCCTCTTTTTACTCGTTTTCTCATCTTTTGGGGACATATGCGTAAATTGTATTTTTCATATATACTTATACACAAAACTGCAACTATACCTTACTTGTCTAGTATGGTCATACGTAAAAAGATGCGTAAAAATTGTCTTATGTGTTAACAACTTATACCTTACTTGTTTATGTGCTTATTTGCTTTTTATGCTTCCGCATTCGGAGAGGTCCAACGTAATCTCAGTCTAGTATGGTCATACGCCAGTCTTTAGCCTTTGTGCTTCTCGACATCTCAGTTATACTTGCTCATTTGGTTAATTTGTTATTCTCATATGACTTGTTGCAAATACTTATTTTTATATATATACTATATGTACAACTAAACTGGTGTGTTGCTCACTCAACCTTGTGTTGACAAACTATATTATTTTCAACGCATATGCAGGTTATCGTGTGACGTGGTTCTCAAGCTTGTATTTGAAGAAAACTTAGGTTGCATGCCAGAGAAGAAGATGCAAGAATTAAAATATTAAATTTTTATTTGATTTAATTTTTATTTTATGTAACTTTGGTTAATTTGATGTAAATGATTACTTAATTTAATTTATAGATATTGTCATTTTAATAATGCATGATAGTAACCTTTGAAAAGCTGTCAGCAATCAGTTCGTCCGGGCATTTCCGTCGTAGGTTGGGGTGTGGCACTCGTCGTCGCCGCCGTAGTCATCGTATCACCACAATTACAGTCTCTCCATCTACCAGCCGCTGATACAAGAAAGTAACTTTATTTGACCCATTTGAAATAAACACAACCCGAATTATAATTAACAATTTTGATAAACACACCTGCAATCAAGTAGGTGATTTCATTATAAGCTACGGCTTGCTAACCAAACACTTATTTCTTTCTACAAATAATTTATTATTAACAACTTCTTCCTAACTTCCTTCATTTTAAAAAATTTAAATAAAAACAAATAGTTAATTATAAAAGGGACTGCTTAATTCAACAAAATTAAAAATAACAATCCAATACATGAGTATAAAACATTGGTAAGAATGTTATGACATAAAAAAGATGTCATATCTCATTTATCAACAAATGAAAAAAATTGCAATGCATTACAACATGAGTTTATTGTATTGGCAAGAATGCTAAAACTATCATATCTTATTTACTTAATTAGGAGCTTATTTTATAGTTATTCCAATTCACAGTTAATAAAAATCATTCTAGTTGTAAGCTGCACCGGAACTCCAGATGGACGCCACTTACCAAAAGCGTCACTGACATATTTGCTACTGAAGAGCTCCCATGGCCAAAGCCTCCAGTAATCCGACATCGTCACGATGCTGATCGGAGCAAGTACTGTGACTATCACAGAACAAAAGGCCACAACACTGAAGAATGCATAGACGTAAAAGACATGGTCGAAACATTCGTCAGAGATGGGACGCTCGCACACCTCGTGGCGAAATAAAAGCTAAGCAGGCAGGTGCGTGGGGAACCATGGCTGGGGTAAACATGAATAAAAAATCAGCTTCAATATGGAGACTACATGCTGCGTAAAGAACGAGATCCCGAAACAGGTGCGTGTCGGCTCGATGGCACTCCTGTCCCAACATGGAAGGGAGTTCAATTACACAGTTTGCATGTAATCAATTCCAATTTGTACAGAAAAGGCCAAGAGCCACTTCTAATGGAAATGATTCTCTTTCAAACGTCGAAGCTGATGATTTACATTTATACTTTTGTACACACTAATATGCCGGTTTTCACCGCATAATTACAAAAAACGTCATTGCATGGGAAGGCGGTCCTACCCGCACGAACCCAAAAAGCATGATAAACCTTCACGCAGGTCAGTTGAAGGAGAAAAAAGTTACCATATGAAAGTGCTGGTCTATCCGCATGAATCATTCGAGGGAACTGCACCAACCTATCAACAACCGCGCGTGGGACAGTTCAAAATTCTTAAGAGGAAAAGGTAAACCTATACGCAGGTCAGATATGGGTAAAGTTATGCCATCCTACTAAGTGCAAGTGACGGGTCTACCCGCACAATCACGAAAGAGGAAGCAAAACTTCACACCTATTATCAGCCACGTTCAAAGGTTAACTTATCCTCAACAGGCAAACCTTCACGCAGGTCAGTTGAAGGAGTTCAATTATTCCATTAAATGAAAGTGCCGGTCTATCCGCACGAATCATGAAAGGAAGATGAACACTAACCTATCAACAACCGCGCGTCGAACGGTTAAAACTATCCAACACTGGTGACGGCATTCACATTACGTGAAGTCGTTGCATGGGAAGGCGGTCTTACCCGCACGAACCCAATAACGTGGCAAACCTTCACGCAGGTCAGTTGAAGGAGAAGAGTTCAATTATTCCATTAAATGAAAGTGCCGGTCTATCCGCACGAATCATGAAAGAAAGATGAACACTAACCTATCGACAGCCGCGCGTCGAACGGTTCAAAACAAAATTCTTAAAAAGGTAAGAAAAACCTACACGCAGGTCAGGTATGGGTAAAAGTTTTGCCATCCTACCAAGTGCAAGTGACGGTTCTACCCGCGCTATCACGAAAGAGGAAGCAAAACTTCACACCTATTATCAACCACGTTCAAAGGTTAACTTATCCTCAAAAAGTAAGAAAAACCTACACGCAGGTTAGATAAAAGTTAAAGTTTAGCCATCCTACCAAGTGCAAGTGACGGTTCTACCCGCACAATCACGAAGGAGGAAGCGAAACTTTAACCCACTATCAACCACGTTCAAAGGTTCTTATTCTAAACACTTGGAAAATTGCTATTTTAAACTAAGTATGCAAGTCATAAGTTTATAAAGCAAAGAATCCAATGAAAGGAATAACAATCGTATATTTCAATGATATATTACAACAGTGGCCGGGTAACTACCCGCCTAAAAGAAATCTATACAAAGCTAAGTCTATCCTAGCAGTGGGAAGGGATCTTCAGGATCAGGCTTCAGGGCCACCTCCGCTTGGACCAGCACCGTCAGAGCGCGGCTGCCCAAGGAAAGCCTTAAGGATGTTTAGCCCATCATCAGCAGCAGCAGCTTCGTTCACCTTCTCCACCACTGGATGCGGGAAGGCAGCGTACTGGTTCACAGCTTGGTCATAAGCAGCTTCAGTATTAACATTGAATAAAGGGAAGTTGGAGGGCGGAAAGCCTCTCTCAGCAAACCCTAGACCAAGCAGGAAGCCAGTCTTCTCCCCATCCTCATGAGAAGCGTTGAGGGCTGTGCTCATCGCATCGTCATAAGAGGTCTCTGAAAGGACCCGACGCACAACCTACAAGAGAATACAAGTTAGAACATTTTCTAATTACGAGCGGAAAGCGTAAAGAAAAAGTTAAAGATACCTGAGGCAACGCTTCTCGAAGCAGCCATTGGAGGGTAGCTTGACTTTCTTTGTAAGCACGTTCGGCTCCGCTCTTATCAAGGTTGGCAAGTTGAACTTCCTTGGCGGCAGCCTCTTCGACGCTTTTGAGTTTCCTTTCAGTGCGGTCAAGCACCCCCCTCTGGTCAAGGATCTCCTGCAGCTTCTTGGCATCTTCCATTGCCAAGGCGTCATGAGCATGCTGAAGAGCCTTTAATTTGCATTTAAGCTGCTCATTCTCTTCGCGAAGCGGCTCAGCAACAGCTTCAGCCTTGGCAGCCCTCTCAGTTGAGTTTCGCGCAGTCTCCTTGGCCAGCCGAAGCTGTTCATTCACAGCTTGGGCAGCCTTGGAGCGGGCCTCGAGTCGCGCCTGGACTTCAACCTCGAGGGCCTTGAATGCCTTCTCCTTCTCGGCTGCGGCAGCGGCCAACTGCCGGTTCTCCTCCCGAAGAGCCCGCGCTTCAGATACATCTTTGGCGCGAGCTGCTTTTAACTTGTCGTTTTCACGACAAAGCAGCTCGACGCGGGGCTGCGTCCGGGCCTGGAGAACCCGAAGCTCATTGGTTAGCCTACCCTCTTGGTAGCTAGCCATGGCTTCCCCCAACGCACCATGAGGAGCAGCGTGGCGAGCCCAGTCCACGCACTCCACAGGGGTACGAAGGGTTGTTCCTCGGCGTATGTTCCATCTTGGAACATACACTTCATTGGAATCCGACACTGCAAAAGAAACAAAGGCAGTTAGGAAAAGATGATAAAAATATACAAAGGAAAAAGAACCCTACGTACCTGTAGGGTCAATAACAGGCCGATAGCCGCCAAACCCATCACCTGAACCTAAAGGAAATCCATCCAACAGGTCAGGTAGACGGGAAGGTGGCATAGATCGGCGGGAAGCCCGGCGCGTACCTGATGGTCCGGCCATCGGTGCCGGTGGCGCAGGTATAGTGGCAGCCGCTGTGGTAGCCATTGTTGGCGCCACCTCCTCAGCAACAGTAACCACCGGCTCCGTGAAAGATGCTGTAAAAATTGCACTCACGGCCGGCGGAGACAACTTCTCAGCTGGAACAGCCTCAGGAAGGCTGGAACCAGCGGAAGCAGGCACAGACGCCTGGGTCGACGCCTCGGGAAGGCTGACCGAGCCTTCCCTCATTGGCGGGGGAATACTTGCTCCAACTCCACCCTGGAATGCGTCAACATCCACACCTGCACAAGCAAAAGTGTTAGAAAAATTTATTTGAAACAACAAATCTAGACAAGAATTATGGGGGCACTTACGGGGTTTCTTGAGCTTGAACGTACGGACGAGCGGGGGTGAACCCGATGGAGCCGGCCTCTTGACACCGGTAACCGTCGTCGTCGCTGCCTCCCCGGAGGTAACAGCTACAGCCTCCGGAGCGGTGGTCTCCTCACCACCGGGCTCCCCCGCCACCTCTGCACTATCTGACTCCGAGTCAGATAGGACTACCGGGTCGGCCGTAGAGGCCACCTTCTCCTTGCCTTTCCCGACGGCAGCCTTTTTCTTCCGCACCAGTGGAGGACCTTCTGCGGATTCCTCAGAAGAAGAAATGTCAACTCCAGCAGCAGGCACAGCATTGAGAGGTTCAGGGTAGAAGATAGGCTTACCTGGCCGTCGGTGGCTCAGGATCTCTTGGCCTGGCGGGTAAACCTCCACGAACCGACCCGCGGTCTGCTCTAAGATGGGCAACTCGTTCTCGTCCAGAGCACGAGTACCCATCCGCGCGGGACCATCTTCCTCCCGCGGGTTCAGGAGCGACTGAAGATCGTTCCCCTCTGAAATCAACAAGAAAGTTAGAAAAAATCGAAGTCAGCAAAATGAAACAAGACGTACCATAAGGGACAGAGTTCGAACCATATTCAAGGACGATCGGAACCGTATCCGCATTCGCCGCCTTCCACACCCGGCTCATCCCCAGCATCACCATCGCCGACTCCGGAAAACGGAAAACCGGGGACTGGACCCGGGATATCTTCGAGAACCATTCCGCCTCCTCGTAGTTGAGGGCGGGAAGGTTCGGAAGCGCCTGGCCATTCTTGAACTTCATGGCGATGGGGATGGCGCGAGCGGATATGAAGAAGAACTCTCTTCTCCACGAGCGAAGACTCCGCTCGGTGGTACAAATCTTTAAACCCTTGATACGGGTTGTAAGAGTGTACCACCCCTGGATGCACCTCCAAGTGTAGAAGGTCATCAGACGGTCAACGAGGGGCTCAAGGCCCAGTATCCGGCACACCCACTCAAAGTGCCGGACCTTGGCAATGGCCATGGGGTGCACCTCTGTCAGGTGCACACCGTGCCTCTCCAGAACACGGTACACAAACTTTGTCAACGGAAACCTAAGGTTTCCGTAGACAAAGAATGCAGCATAAACCCCGATCTTGCCACTAGGGGCATCGTACACAGTATGGTGGGGTTCAAGAAACTCAGGCTCGAGAGACTCGAGCATGAACTTCCTGACGATATACTGGTACAGATCGACAGGAAGAGAGCACTGGCATTCGCCAGCAGTCTTCTGGTCATCAGCATCATGAGAAGGCATGGTGGAAGAAAGATGAAAAGAGATTTCAGGGTAATGCTTTACTGAACAGAAAAATTCGCCGGAAATCACTTGAGAAGAAGAGATGAAAGTGAAAAGTGTGAATTGCAAATAACCCTCTCCCCCTTTATATACTAATCGCAATTAATGCGGTGAATTTAATGCGAAGGAGAGAGAATTCGAAGGTGCAATGAAACTATGACACGTGGCAAAAAGCAGACTGGCAACAGCTGTTGACAGGACGTGTGCCAGTAATTTCGCGGCCACGCGCCCGAAAAATCGCGCCCACGCGCCTGAAAAAGCGTCTGGAATGACCATATAATGTCACGTCACCATAACTTCCTGCACGTCCTGACACAGTCAGAAGAAACCGTCGCGCGACGTTTCAGAGGTTTGGACTGTTCCTATCTTTCCACCAACCTTTCGAATTTCAAAATTCAAAATTTAAAAAGAAGCGGGAAAATACCCCCTTACCTTGGCGAACAAGTAACCATAAGACGGATGCGGGTACAGTGTTAAGGCAAAACCCTTCACATACCTAGCACCCGCAGGGAATTGAAGCCAAGAAAACCTTGGCGAACAAGTAACCATAAGACGGATGCGGGTACAGTGTTAAGGCAAAACCCTTCACATACCTAGCACCCGCAGGGAATTGAAGCCAAGTACCTCGGCAACCAAGTAACTATAAGACAGGTGCGGGTACAGTGTAAAGGCAAAACCCTTCACATACCTAGCACCCGCAGGGAATTGACGCCAGGAATACCTTGGAAGTAAAGTAACCGTAAGACGAGCGCAGGTACAGTGTTAAGGCAAAACCCTTCACATACCTAGCGCTCCGCTGGGAATTGAAACCAAGAAGGATCTTCTGGGCAATGCTTGCGGAAAAGGAAATAACATCCCCGCATAGCGGGAACGTCGAGAACTACGTTGTTTGAAGCTCCAGGATGGAATTGGTGGTTTTAACATAATTGATCACTATGTTCAAAACTACCAAAACCTCATGGAGAATCCACACAACTGGGACTCAATGCTCCTGACTTGCAAGGAGGTTACAGACCTACCCGCATCATACCCAAAGACCAAGCAGGAAACTCGGGCATTTCTGCAAGTGACAAGGACTTCCCATGGAAAACCTTACAAAACCCTTTTCAAAACCCTTTTAAGTCCAAAAGTTCACCTCACTTTATTAAACACGCATGAGAAGAACATTGGACTGGGGGGACTTGAAGAGGTAGGTCCCAGCAGAGCCCAGTTGGACCCGCAAGACTCACCTTAAACAGGGACGTCTGCGCAGAGACCAACTGGATCCGCAGGACCAACCATGCTCAGAGAAGTGACGTCCTTACGCGCAGTATGCAAGCTGGTCCCGCAGGAAATGCCTCCCATGGTGAAGGACTCCGCCTGTTCCCGCAGCCTCGGATACAAGCCATGAGGGAAGGCCACCCGCGCAGCATGGCTACACGCACTAGGCACTTAACTCTCCCCAGTGTCACCTGAAGGAATGAGCAAAGGCGGGAGGGGGAAAACTCCCGCCTAAATGAGCCAGTCCGTATGATGGAGGATCTTTTGTGTGATACCTGACGAGGTACAGACAAAAGATCTGACCAAGAATGCGACAGCTCGCTGACAGCAGCATGGCAGACAGCACGCCACAGCACTGTGACCAATAGCCGCCGCCTACCCACCAACTCCTGCCATACCACGTGCCTAGCCTGTTGTTGGCAGAAGAGGAAGAGTGCACGACACGCCTGCTCTGTGTCAGCCGCTACCTATCCACCACTCACAGGCAGGGCACGTGCATAGGTTACAGTTGGTAGCGTGTTGGGCCGGCTAAACCCCTTGGAAACCTACCTTCGGCTATAAATACCCCAAATGGTATGACCATCTCATCTTATCATATTATCATCATATATACCTGATATCTGCTCTAGCAATCTCTTAATATACTTTTATATTTAAAGAGCAATCTAGTCTGATTCTCACGCCGGAGGGTGGTCACAAGGAGGAACCCCCCCTTCTCAGTGACGAGCTCACGGTGTCTGTTTTGCAGGTTATCAGAAGAACCATCTTCCAAGGGTCTAACCCCTCGTGGGAAACAGCTCTCCAACCCCCAGGTTACCAGTAATCTGTCGGGGTTCGACTGGTGTTTCTTCAATTGGTAAGAATGTTATGACATAAAAAAGATGTCATATCTCATTTATCAACAAATGAAAAAAATTGCAATGCATTACAACATGAGTTTATTGTATTGGCAAGAATGCTAAAACTATCATATCTTATTTACTTAATTAGGAGCTTATTTTATAGTTATTCCAATTCACAGTTAATAAAAATCATTCTAGTTGTAAGTTTGTATTATCAAACTGAATTGTCCGACAACGAATGACGTCTCTTATTTTCAACATGTAGGTATGTATGATGTATCAAAATTGTTGTGACCTTAGTTCATGTGAAATTTGACCACTTGATGCAACTAAGCCATAAGCTTGTTAACCGAACCAATCAGTTTTACATTTCATTAGCATAAACTTTTTTATGCTGGTTTTAGAAGATGAAATGTTTAATGTCTTATCACCTGGAAAACTAATTGGATTGTTTGAGCGGAACGAATGGGGCGCGCTTTAGAAGAAGCGGTTTGTTACCAAGCCGCCTTATTGGGAATAACAAGAGCATCTATGAATACTCAAAGTTTCATATCCGAAGCGAGTTTTCAAGAAGCTGCGTGAGTTTTAGCAAAATCAGCTCTACTAGGACATATCGATTGGTTGAAAGGCCTGAAAGAAAACGTTGTTATGGGGTGATGATATCAACCTCTTGGCAACAACATTGCATTTAAACTCAAAAAAATTTTTAAAAAAAAGAAAAGAAACTATTAGAGGGAGAAATGAAAGAGATTTTGCTATGGGTTAAACCGAACCAATAAGTTTACGGTCGTTAGGCAAGTGGTTTAACTTCACAGGCACCCAAGCTCATGACTTGGTGCAGTTCACTAGTTCTTTGTGTGTGTGATTTTTTTTTTTAAAATTTAACAAATAAGTACAGTAACACTTTTAATAAATCACTGAAAACCTAAATATACACATCTCACATGTCAAAGATTTCACCAAATCCATTTCATCTTTAAACTCTTCAAAAACCAGACCAAATGCAAATCCTACTACTACAACCAGTAGCAAAACTGTGTAGAACACTTAAATGTTTTTTTCTCACACGACCGTTGGTTCATTACCTCAATAATAAACCTTTCGATCACTTAACTAACCTACCATCAATGTTGCATTATTTGAGATTATGTATGTAAACAAGTAACATCACCACTAATATCATATGATGCTTTCAACTCGCTTCTGGTTGTGTGTCATTAACAGTTTCCAAAGACTGATGATGATGTGGCGCATACGAGTTTGCTATGACCGAAGCCCCAATCGCAATCGACATTCCTATGCACCTCCATAACCACTTCCTCTGTCCCCTTTTTCGTTCTCTATGCCTTCTTGCGACCTCTGCACGCCAAAAAAGTATTATTTGGTAATTTACCAGTAAACTCATATGACCCACCGGGATCGCGAGTAGGGGTGGTAAACGAGTCATGTTCGTTAGTTGATAGGTTCAACCCACCATGAACCCGAAAATTGTGAAAAGAACCTGAACAAGACACGATTATTCAAGGGTTGACACGAACACGAGCCATTTAACCAGAACTTGTCAAACATAAACGAATAAACCTAAGCATGACGCGAGTATTCACAGGTTGACATGAACTTGACCCTTTAACCAGAGTATTTTTATTTACTGTTTTTTCAGAAAATAATACTTTAATTTACAATTTTGAAACGGAAACTTCAAGTGTATATAAAAGAGTTAAATTTTCAATATAAGATCTCATGTCAATTTCTCTTTTTAAGTTTTGAATAGTGCATAGAAGACCTGAATCATTTAATTTATGACATAAAATACATTTTAAAGAATAAACAGTTTTAGCAGATCAACCGGTGAACCGGACATGACTTGAAACCGAACATGAACCTGAATTGTGTCGGATTATAAAACCCAAACATGACACGAATATTCTCGGGTTGACATGAACATGACCTATTTAACCCAATTTCTTATCTTTTATTTTTTCCGCAAAATTACTATTCTAGAATTACAATATTAAAACAGGAATTACTTTTCACTATGAAATCTTATTTCAATTTCTCTTTTAAGCTCTACATATTGGCATAAAATCCTCGGCCACCATAATTTATGACATAAAACACATTTGAAAATAAAAATGGTTTAAATAGATCAACCCACGAATCCAATGAGTGGACACAAACGCAGCCCGTTTCGCTAAACAGGTTCGATCCAAAACTGTCCCGAACCTTTGATGATAATCATAAAATTATTGCTAATGTTGTACAAAAATAAATAGTCAAAATTTCCAAGAGACAGTGAAATAATACGCACCCATAGATTCAAGGTTATTTTGAGACATTTCATGGATCATAGCTTCATAGTACTGGAGCCTGTCTTGCAACCTGGAAATCTCTTTATCTTTAGATCCTATGATGACCTGCGCTGCCAGTTCAGCTTCTGCCCTTGCTTCCGCTTTCCCGATGGCCTCTGCTACAAATCTAGCAACAATAAATTCCTCCGATAACTGTTTCATTGCATTAATGTCAGACCGTGTAAGGCCAATATCATTTGCTGAAGCTGTTACACCAGGCTTAGATAATAGAATTTTGCTGACTGTGTGCCAATGGGAACACATAGCGGCCACCTCAGCTTCAGCAGCCTTGCGTTTCTCAATTTCTTCAAGGAGATTAGCCTTTGCGGTATGCAACTCTAACTCTATGTTGGCCCTGTAACTCAACATAGATCCATCTGAGGAGAAATCTGTGCAAAAATTACAAACACTTTCTGTCATTTTTCTTGCAGGTATATAATTAAGAATTACCCTGAACTAGCTGGAAAATCTACAAACACAGTTGGTCTTTAAAAATCATAGAAAAAGTGTAATAACAAAGAAATTAATGTACCAGTAATGTAACATACAAGACCTATATGTAGGATAATAAAGAATACAAGACAAAGCAATATAACTAACTACAAAGGCGTAGGATATTTTGAGCCACATTCCCAAAGCGTTTATACACAATTGGCTAGATTATTTATTTTACAAAAAGAAGTTGTAAAAGTGATGAAAGAAAATTATTACTAGCAATATATTCCATTCGGGATCATATCAAAATATCTGACAATAGATGTAACATGAAAAGTACAACTTTTAGAGGAAATAATAACTAGCTAAGCATGACATTATAGAACAATGTTGATCTCACATAATGTTAAGATACGCAAAACAGTTACATAAAACATGTTTTGGGAAACACACATTCATAAACTTATTATCTTTGGAAACAAGGTCAACACCTATTCGATATTGCTTTCAAAGATAACACAAATCTGGCTATCATTTTTCTGTGTCCTTTTATTTGACGATGATCATGTGAGTGAGTAGATGAACAACTGGAGCAAATTCGCTAATCCAGAAAAGGAACAAGACATCAGAATCAAGCCTATAAGGTTCACCGGACCATACATTGATGAGAACCTTTGCATGATCAAAGTATATCGTATGAGCTAATGCATCTTTGAGTTATTGAACCATAAACATTATATGCAGCCTTTGCAATGAGGCTAATCGTGCTTTTATCTTAGCAGGTCTAGATGTAAAAGATCCTAGCCAATCGAACATTTGATTTCATTGTAGCAGCAAGCAATAACAACAAAACATCCAAAACTATCAAGGTTTGCACGGTAGTTTATATATAGCGTGAAAACTAGAAAAGTGGCCCGACAAAATTGCAAAGCATGATGAAGAGTAGCAATAATAATTAACTAGCTATCGTCGATAACATATTAATCGCGTATTTTTAACCAAAATAAACCTCAAGAGAAATTGCGAAAATTTGAAATCTTGTCAAATACTAATCAACCAAAAATGAAACAATATATATATATATATATATACCTTCAATAGCATCATAAAACTCCCCAATTTGATTAGACACCAGACTCAAATTTTCAAGCCCTAACCTCCCGGAATCATTCAGCTCAGTCGAACTGGCAACACTAATCGAATCACATCTCGGATCCACAAACTCATCATCATCATGATCATGATCACCAACATAATCTTTGTCTTCGCCTTGGCCCACCACACAATTCTCCAGCAATTGATCTTGACCCCCAACCTCAAACCCATCGATTCGCCTATTCGCGGACTTGCCGCCACCGCGCCCCTTGCGATTAAACACGTAGGGCGACGGGGTTGCAGGGTAATCGGAGGAAATTGACGTGGGCTCGGGAGTTGTGTAGAGAGCAGGTGATATGTAGATTTGATTCAATCTCTTTGCGGGTTTCAATTCATCATCTGGTTCTTGTTGTTGGTGATTTGGGGGTTTCAAGTTGGTGGTGGGAATCCGGTGCTCGAGTAGGTTTTGTAAGGCGATTGTGGTGAACGTCGGCATATTATTATTATTATTATTATTGTTGTTGTTGGATTGGAAGGAAGATAGAGCATAGATGGAATGGAACCCTAGTTTTTGGGAGGGTTACTTCATATTATTATTATTACTATTATTTTTTGATCTCAGCAGCTACGACAACAAAACAAATACTAGATTATTATATTGTTGTGTACTACATCGGAAGCCAGACAGACAGAACAAACGGACAGAAATGGTCCCTTAAGTATTTCCTTTTTGTCCCTTTTACCGCTTTAATTTAAAACACTATTAAAACATGTGTAGTCATAAATCCTTACCTTCAGGCATTATATGTCATGTGACGTCCAGTCAGAGTTATGGTTTTTTTACAAAACTAGAGTGTAGTCATAACGCCCCCATAAAGCCATAACTTTGTTGTTTTATTATTATTATTTTTTTATTTTTGTGTCTTCCACCGGCGTTATGCATAAAACGCTAAAAAAAAACCCCATAACGCCTGGGGGGCGGTGTTCCCCGGCGTTATGGGCCAAACGCCTGCCATAACTAGGCCACTACGCATGGTCTTATTATTATTATTTAAAACTTCATTTAAGTCAGGTTTCGAATATAAGACCATAAAAATACAAGACTTGTCTAAACCATGTTAACAATAAATCAGGTAAACTGTAACTTGTAATTAACATGTGAATTTTAAAAGGTTATGTAAGAATTACGAAACCACTGAAAACGAGTTTCAACTCTAAGATCTCTATAAAAGATAAATCATAATACTTATCAATGCATTATCTCTAGGTTTTAGTTTTGAGTATAGGTGTGTTAGTTAACTAGAGAAACTATTATAGTGAAATTAGGAGAATTATGGAACCATGTTTTTTTAAGGAAAGGTACCAGAAGTGTTACAATCTCACTCTTATGCTAACAATTAAGTAATGTTTTTGAGACCGGATTGATTCGGCCGGTCCGACTGGTCCAATCGGGATTCGGCCCTATGAGCAGTCCGGTTGCATATAGTTCATTTGTTCCTTACATACCGGCCTATTTGGAACCGTCGTGCGGTTTGAGCGGAAAATCAGTAGGCAGTTTGCAGTTGAACCAGTCAGCTATAGAAAACATTTATTTAAATAAATAAAACTTTTAATCTTTAAAATTCTTTCAACCCTAAGTGCCATTTTGAGACTGAATTAGTGTTGCGTTGTCCGATCTAGTAAAGAAAACATTGCAATTAAGCCAAAGCCCAACATTATACCTACTTTAACTCACTAAACAAATCCCTTCACATCAACCCAACGCTGATCCTAACCTTTTGAAAAATCAAAGTTGTGAAAGGAGCAGGAATGAAATTACCAAGTTGGTTTCACATGACTGACATGAGTGGTACACGAGAAGAATTAACATAAAGAAGTAACGCCATCCATAGTGGGGATTTTTTTATGTTACCTTATAATAAGCCAAACAAGTAATTTCTTATAATGGACACGATCCATGATATATAGATACCACAAGGCACAAGAACATTCCTTCTAATTTACACTAAATTATGTACTGGCTATCTTATGAAGGCTGACTTGTCTAACTAATTATTACTACTATAGGTTGATCATATACTGACGATACACTCAAATATGTTAAAGATACATATTTTAAAAGGGATATTGGTTTTTAATAATCTCAACTTTCTCTCGTTGGTTGATAACACGTTCAACTTTTGATTTATTACTCACCACTCTCAACTTTCACCCTATTTATTTTTATCACTCCTTCACTAACGGACGGCTAACGTCATTAGTGGAATCCAATAATAAATCATACCAGATTGTCGGATGCACTTTATACCTGTTGGAATGCCTTGCACTTTATACCTCTCTTTGCGTCAATCGGACCTTGGAGCTGCTGCAATCGCCTCAGTAGATGTCCGAACCACCTTAAATCAGAGGCCGGTGCCGGCTACGGCGGAACCCTAGTCGTGTTGCCTCCCTTTTCTCCATTTTCGATCGTCCGCTTCGCCGGAAATCGGGATTCATCGGAAACCCTAGTCGGCCGCCTCCTTATTCTATGCTTCCGATCGCCCACTTCGCCGAAAATCAGGATTCGCTATAAAATCGGGATTCCAGTAACAACGTTAGTTGTCCGTTCGTTAGGGAGTGACAAAAACAAATAGCGTAAAAGTTTGAAGTGTTGGGTAACAAACTGAAAGTTGAGAGTTTTATCAGCAAATGGGTGAAAGTCGAGAGTATTAAACCCAATATCCCATTTTATAATGAAAATAATCTCAATTATTAATAGATCGTGGTGGTAAATGCTAGGGATGAGCAGATTCGTTACCGATATCTATTAGTACCATCATTACCAAGTTATGAGTTTTATATACCGGTACATTTCGGTACGGTACCAGTATTTACCGAACTTTGCATAAAATACCAGCACCGAATCGAACCTTTCGGTACCTGTACGATACCAAATGATTTCAAATTTCGAGATCAAAATTTTTGGATCGGTACCGATATCGTCCCAAGCTCGTCTCTAGTAATTGCTATTTTTTAAAATGCAGTTATTTGTTTAAGTAGAAAACTTTTTTATCAAGTGCTCTTACATAAAATAAATTTCATAAAAGGATATATGAAGACTTTGAAGAAAGTACCACACACATGAAAAGCATGACTTATTTGAAACAGAAGTTTGGCCTTTCGCGAAGTCGCCCCCGTTTATTTGAAAGATTCTAGTCAAAAGATGGTGACAATTATTTATTGTTTTAAGTTAATTATTTGCCATGTTGCCTTATTATTCATTTTGGTTTCTATTGGCCTTTTTTTGTTTTCTAAGAACATTTGACCAACCGCAATTTTACTCTATGTTGAATGTCTATATTATTTTATTCTAGATTCAAGTGGCAATATCACCCTTAGGTTTGCTCACTTTTACAATTTTATCGAATAAAAAGTTTATTTTTTGCAACTGAACCATCAGTGTATCTTATTTTTTGCTAATGACGTCTAAATCGCTAACTCCATCAAAATATTAGCGAATATAGGGGACCGACCCTAATAATATCGGCAAATGTATGGGACCGACCCTAATAATATCGGCGAAGGTTATAAGACGGAATGCTCTTTAAAACGTATATGTATGAATGAAAGTAAGTATGTAAGTATGAAAGAAAGAATGAATGTACGTATGTATGTAAGTATGTAAGTAAATATGAAGGTATGTACCTTCGGGTGCATACGTATGTATGTGAATGTATAGCATGTCGTCTGATTAACTAGAACTCACTCAGCGTAGCTGACTTCTAGTATGCACGAAGGTTAATCGACTGAGACAGCTGGCTTGAGAGAGACACATTACAGGATTGGAAGAGACTGACATCAGAAGATCTGTTATGATGTTTGATATTATATGTTATGTTTTTTAAAGGACAAGTTATGGATGTTTGTAATGAATGGTTGACTAGTATTTATTATTCCGCGAAAGTTTTAATTAACTTTGATATTGAGAATTGTGTTTATGAGTAAATCCAATGCTAATGTAGAGCACCGAGACCGAGGCCTTACATTATAAAATATAGCAAAACAGTTTGCAAAATTTTTAAATTTTGTGGAGAACTCAGGAAAGTCATTATAAGATCAAACATGAAATTTGGGGTCCATCGGAGAACCCTAGCTATGGTTTGTGGATTCTCGTTATTTGAGTTTTAACGATCGATTTATGCTCAAACGGGTATATTAGCTAAAGGGTTAAGTTCTGGAAATTTTACAGAGATTATATAAAGATATTTTGGCCAGTTAGAAAAATAATCGGATTTTTCGGGTATTGTTTAGTATAAACAGAGGAATCATCGGTAAAAATAACATATAAAATGGATTTTTATAGATAAATAAGTAAGTTTAATAATTCTGAAAATATATTTATAATAATCTATACATTTTTTATTGAAAGTGAATAATTTTTCATAATTTAAATATATATAAATAAAAAGTTATACCAATTTTAAGATTAAACAAATATAAGTTCTGATAAAATCGGCAACGTTATTGTTAACGAACTGAATGGAATATCAAAACATAAAAAGTGGTCAAATATAATAGTTTTGGATAAATTTGATAAAACCAAACTTTTAAGAGATTTCCGGACAATTCGGGCAAATCCGGGTACTTAAACCCGAAATTTACAAAGGGTAATAAAAATAAGAAAGACGAGAAGCTATAATTTATTGTCATATGTAAAGTGGGGACCAAAGGGTGAAGGGCATAAAAGGAAAAACACATATTTTCTCTAGTCGCATGCAAGACACATGTCAATTACTCCCATCATTTTAAAACGTCTATAACTTTTTCGTTCGACATTTTTTTAAAAAAAACGTTCACTATAATAACAAGCATTTTTTTATATTTAATATGAGTATAACTTTGTTTTATAAAAAATAAATGATGTCATTTTGTATTACTGTTTGTCATTGTGTCTTATGTTCATCATTGTGTCTCTATATTTATCGTTGTGTCTTTATGCTTATCAGTATGTTTTTTTTAATTAAAAGTGATGTAATTTGAAAACTGTAACAGTGAAGTAACACCGTTCTAATATGTAAATACAATGATAAAATAACAACTATATCTAATACATAAAAGTATAAAACACAATGACTAATGCATAATACACAATAACATAAAACACATTGGTGAATACATATTACACAATGATCTGAAACGTAAAACACAATGGTAATGATATTACACAATGACCTGAAGATAATACACAATGAACATAATACATAATGACTAAATTAAAATAATGAGTAGATAGACATAATAACGAAAGAGACAAAGTGATGAGCATAAAGACACAATGACGAACAAAAGACACAATGACGTACATTTTGTTTTAAATTTATCTTGAATATCTTTAATATGCGTAACGATTGAAAATCACAATGACCATAACCTATAACATAATGTAGAAAACTCAATTAAAAAACACAATGACAAACCAATTACACAATGTGTGAAAACCCACTATTTTTTTTTTTTTTACTTTTATACATTAATATGATACTCATATATTATCTTACTATACTAATAAACAAAAATATTGATGCTTACTTGTCCTAACCACATTCAATCATAGCATAAAATTCCCTCATAATATTCTAATCTCTCTTCTCCTTAATCCATGTTTATCCATGGGTCACTGGTGCAAATGGTTTGACCCATGAGTTACAACATTTTCAATAAATTTCAAGATGTTATTCACACGTTAATAACTGTTAGTCAATGAAATGTGACAAGTACTGGGAGTTGAACCGACGTGTCATTTAGTCTTTGTAATTAGGTTTTAATATATGTTTAGAAAATTATATGCCATAGTGAGAGAGGTTCATTTGTTAAAGTGCAAAGGTCATTCGTTAAAGGGGAATGGAGTTTGGCTAAGTCAACGAATGGATGGAAAATGGGAGCAACATGTGTCGAATGGGAATTTCAAGCTTAACGAATGAGAGGAAGTACGAGATAACTGATGAGCTGATCAAGTAATGAATGAATGCTGTGTATATATATATATGTTTAGTTAGTTTTAGTTACAAATATGTTCATTTCACGAGACACCGTATTGTACCAAAACTCTGAGAGCTTCAACGAGTGATTATTTACATCTTGTGTACGTGCTCGTTCGTTTTTGTTCATCGATTAGTACCGAAACGCACCGAAACAATCAACGTGCGTTTATGGTTTCGTAGATCAATATCGAGTTCATCGATCCTAATCGGGAAAAACAAGTGGTATCAAATGATATTTTGCGCTCAAATTCTAATTGTGGAGACGTTACAAAACGTTACAACATGATTTGATTGCATAACATGATTCGAACACACTAGACGATTATGTTCACGATACTTTATAGATATTTTAATTGATGAATACATTAGATAAGTTAAGCCATTCTAGAGAGAATCAAGCATGGTAACCATACATTAATACATTAAGCACGGATCTCTTACCTTAGATGAACAGGAACGGCCTTTTATAGGCTCAATCCCCATTCATTAACATCACCAACGAATGGGGTGTTCCCTTAATGAATGAGCTCTCATTCGTTACATCCCGTAACAGATGGGCACTACTTTAACGAATGAGCCTGCATATGCTAAATATACTTAGTGTGACACCCCAACCTACGACCGAAATGCCAGGACATAAACTGATTGCCCACAGCTCTTAAGGTACTATCATGCAATATTATAAGTTTCAATATCTATTAAATAAATTTCAAATGAAACAAATATTCATAAAATATCGAAACCAACAAAAGTGCATCAACAATCAAAATTTATAAATAATATTTCTCGTTAATTTTTCTTCTACCATAAATCCTTAAGTGATCTTGCACTTCAGTTACTTCACATCAAACGATAACCTGCATATGCGTTGAAAATAAAGTAGTTTTGTCAACACAAGGTTGAGTGAGCAACACGCCAGTTCAAAAGTACAAATAGTATATATAATAAAAATAAATAGTTGCAACAAGTCATATGAGGATAACAATTCAACCAAATGAGCAAGTATAACTGAGATGTCGAGAAACACAAAGCTATAACGACTGGCGTATGATCATACTATTATGAGATTATGTTGGACCTTTACGAATGCGGTTCATGTAAAGCAAATAAGCACATAAACAAGTAAGGTATAAGTTTTTAACACATAAGACAATAGTTTCAGTTTTGTGTATAAGTATATATGAGAAATACAATTTACGCATATGTCCCCAAAACGTGAGAAAACGAGTAAAAATAGGGGAATGTGGTACTTCCCTTTTTGGATGAACGAAACAAATGAGGATCATGAGAGCAAGGTTTCCCCTTCGGAAATATACAGTCAAGGATTCCTATTTAAATAATATTAATATGGATTAATTAATAATGAGACAACGCATATAATGACTTAAAGTGTCGAAGTGATTTGAGTTATGTTTGGGCTTAGGATGTTATAGATTTGAACAATTGATTTATATAGTTAAAATCATTAGTCTTATTAATTATAAAGTCACCAATAATTATTCTTGATAAGATATATAATTAAATACTTAAATAATTTAAATAATATAAGATATGCTTAAAATAATAAAATCTAAATAAATAAATGATTAAATATATAAATTAAATAAAATAATTTAATCAAATATAACGTGAAATATACTTTTAGTTGTTTGACTAAATAAGATACCAATATAAATAAATAGATAATTATAATAAATATAATATGTAGTAAGATATAAATATTTTGTTATATCTTTTAAGGAAAATCTATTTATTTCGTTTATTAGATATATAATATATATATATATATATATATAGGATCATGATCATGAGAGAACTTTTTTGAAATTGAGAACCATGAGAACCATTTTGGACCACAAAAAACCTAAAAATAAAAAAAATCATACAATAAAAAAATACAAAAATGAAAAAAGTAAAAAAACCAAAATTCTTATTCTAACATCCCGGTTTCATTAAAAAAACTCGGTTTAGCCAAATTATATACACATATGTATAATATATACATATATGTACATTTACATGATTTTTTATGCACTTGTGTATAATTTAAGATAAATGATACTGTACATATGTGTATATTGCGTAACTAAAGATTAAATAAAATTATACATATGTGTATAATACGAGGTTTATTTTTATTTATTTTATTTTTTAATGAAATCAGAATGAAATATAAGAATTTTGGTTTTTTTACCTTTTTAAAATTTTTGTTATTTTTTGTTTTATGGTTTTTTAAAATATTTTTTTAATGGTGTTTTTAGTGGTCCAAAATGGTTCTCAAAGTTCTCAATTTGCAAAGGGTTCTCTTAAGATCCTTACCCTATATATATATATATATATACATACCTAAAAATTTAGTGCATATTTTAGTACTATTTTTAAGGTTATAAGTACATATCATCATAAATTTACCCGCTAATATGTTGTTTATCAACAGGTTTGCTGAATTAGATCATATGTTAAGCAGACGACCCTCAGCAAATTATGGTTTAGAAATCTACAAAATAAAGATTTTAATCGAAAACTGTTAAATCTACTGGTTCTGATGTATTAGACAATTTTGCACAGTGTTCAAAGCTTGAGTTTTTCCAAAAGAAAAATCATGAGAAAATTCAACCCTCCGCGTCTAAGCTTGTAACAAAATCATCTTTGATGTGTGTTGAATTGAGAAAATGTTTTTATTGTAATGTCCTTACAGGAGACGACTCAAATTGCTAGATTCTTACATGAGACGACTCAAATTGCTAGATGCTTACAGGAGACGACTCAAATTGCTAGATGCTTTTAACAAGGTTTCATTAACTTTTGGGCAATTTGAGACACTTGAACAAAAAGCTAAACAACAAAGAGTTTATATTAATTCATTGTTTAAATCTCCTGAAAAGTCTCACAGTTCTTACGATGTTAAATTTTTGAGACAACAAGCTGATAAATTGTTACCAGCTTGGAAATCAAAGATTCCATCAGCTGTTGCTGATCATGAGGTTACTGGTCGACCTAAGACTATTGTCTGGGTTCCAGTTTCTTATTAAATTATCTAGTTTTGTGCACGGATATCCAAGAATATCTATCAACGACATATGGATTGCTGCTAAATCAACTTTGTTGATAGTGGATTATCTCGACATATTGGTTAAGTTTGATTTGATTGTTACTTACTGATGTACATGAAAATATACATCTTTTTAGCATCAAATAATCTCTAAAAACTGCAATTTCTATTAAATAACATAAAACAATAGGCTACTTATCATAATAAAATGTAATTTCAGGTGAAACCAAGCCCCAAACGAAGAAACAAGCGAAAAGACGAAGAAAAACGAAAGAAAAACAAGAAAAACAAGAAACACGCCCCCATGCTTCTGAACACCAGAAAAGACAAAAATCTACAAGAAAAGACAAAAACTGGGAACAAAAGCACGGGACCGTGCTTCTTAACCACGAGGCCGTGGTCGTCTACAAGAAAAGACAAAATGAAATTGGCGCATGTCATAAAAATGCACGGGGCCGTGCCACAGGAAGCACGGGGTCGTGGTGAGTCATCATGTACGATCTGACAACATGCAACTGGGACACGTAGACACGAGGTCGTGCTTAATAAAGCACGGGGCCGTGCTTATATCTCCAGACAACCTATAAATAGAGGCTCTTGTGTCATTTGAGAAGTGTACCTTGAAAAGAGTCCTATTCGATTTTCACTTATAAAAACACACACTAACACTCTCATTGAAGATCTAGTGAAGAGTTTGAAGGCTTGGAGGTCATCACCATCAACCATCATCATCATCATTAAGAAGGAAGATTCATCAACATTTGGTTAGATTGTTCTAGTTTGATCATGTGTTTATTGTTATCATCCATCCAAATGTTAATCACCATGCTCATTATGAGCTAAACTCCATTTACCATCTAAAATCTATGAAGAAGCTTTGTTTTACCTGATGATTATTTAAAACATGTGGTGTAGTCTAGTAAAGTACATGGTTATCTTACAATTATCTTTTGATGAGAAATGTTTCACCATCTTAAAATACTAATTCAAAGTTGGCGATTGCCAATTATATTGGCAATCGTTCATGATCGATTCATGTTCTTGAAAGATAGAAATACTTTGATACATTATCGAAACATGGATCCTTATATTGTACTTAGAAATGATGAGATATATGTTATGATGTATTTCTCTAAGTCTTGGTAATCCGAAAATGGCTTTGCTTAGGATATCATGCTAGTTAAAGAAATCATATGTTAACGGAATGTGTAATTATAACCTACATAAATCAACCAAGGGGAGGTTGTGTGACTAAACTACAACCACCCGAAGTTGTTAGAATTGGTATTTGAGAAATCGAAGTCAATCATAATCTTTCTACTTTAGGAAACTACTTGCCAACTTAAATTGACATTTTGGAGGTGGCATGACATTAGGAAAGGGTCGACTTTAAAATGCGCATGTTACCTCCCTAGTGCTAAAGATGCTCACTTAAGGCTTAAGGAGCTATCTATCATATATTCCTACAAAAAGTTTACCACATGTTTGAATATTAATTATCAATGCTAAAATGGAGTGGATTCTTGATCTTAGATGGTAACCTTCACGTAACTGAAATACTCGTTTTGAATCTCTCGTCTTGGTCACCTATATTATATATAAGTATTTATATTTTATAAAAAGTTCGAAAAAAATTAACCCCAAAATGATTAAAACCTCCGATTAAAGTAAAACAACGATTTATCATTAGAAACATTTGTGTCCACGGATCGATACTTGGTTCTTACCAATACTATTCTACATATACGATAGGCACACTTGCCTATTTTGTGTGTGTTTAGTCTTTGTAGAAATTACTTTATAAATTTAAAACACGATCTTGTGCAAAAGCAAATCATTCCATCTATTAATATTTAACCGGAACGCACAGCACACATCAAGTTTTTGGTGCCGTTGCCGGGACACGGTACGTTTCTAAGAAGGATCCAAGTTTTAATTTAATCATTGTCTATAATTGTACAAAATTTTCTTAACTTTTATTTTAAATTTTTTATTAACTATTAAACTATAAAATTTTACGACTAGCCTAATTTTAACCTTTATTTACCTTTACTTTAGCTTAATTAATCTAGACCTTAGTTTAGTTTAGAATAGCTTAGCCTAACTCGTCGTTTAACTTCAACTAATCTTTAGCCTAACTCTTACTAACTTTTACTTTAGTTTTAACTTTGATTTAAGTCCCATGTATGTCCTCTACTTTTGAGCCTGAACTTGTTTCTCCAATTTCTGAACCGGATCGACTCTTTCGTTGACAAGCACGTAAACGGACTGCAGAAACCACCGAAGCAATCAAGGACGAATCAGTAGACGGCACCGCATCAGGAGAAAATCAAACCGAAGATGGCGGCCCAAAACAATGAGCCGAACATGAGCCAGTATGCCAAGCCAACTCTCGAAGGCTACGGCAATGGAGTGGCTCCACCCGATATCACCGAACATTTCAAAATCAAATCTAGCACCATTCACATGGTGGAAAATTCAGTTCAATTTCATGGTCTCCTCGATGAAGACCCTCTTTCTCATATATCTCGATTCCTACGAATCTGCGGAACCTTTAAAATTCAAAACTGTTCAGAAGATCGAATCAAACTCAAAATCTTTCCTTTCTCTCTAAGGGGTCAAGCTTTAGAATGGATAGGATCTCTTTCCTCTAGTTCCATCACTACCTGGGACCAGATGGTTGAACAGTTTCTCCTCAAATATATTCATCATCATTACCCACAACATGCTGAACTTCTAAGAAGATGCCTATGCGGCGTGTAATGATTCATCATTTTTGGTAGCAGCTTGTTTTGTTTTGACTGGATTGTGCGTCAAAGTGAAGAATGTTCAGCAGTCCTCCAAAACAAGCTGCTACCAAAAATGGCTGATCCAGGGAGCTTTACTATCCATTGTCTTATAGGAAATTTGTCTGGTAGCAATGCCCTGGCTGACCTAGGAGCTAGTATTAATTTAATGCCTTATGCGGTTTTTGCAAAACCAGGGATAGGGGAACCAAAGCCCACCCACATGAGCATTCAATTAGCTGACCGATCTATTAAATATCCTCGGGGCATTGTCGAAAACATGCTTGTCAAAATTGACAAGTTTGTTTTCTTAGTAGATTTTGTAATTCTAGACATGTATTTCTCTAAGTCTTGGTAATCCGAAAATGGCTTTGCTTAGGATATCATGCTAGTTAAAGAAATCATATGTTAACGGAATGTGTAATTATAACCTACATAAATCAACCAAGGGGAGGTTGTGTGACTAAACTACAACCACCCGAAGTTGTTAGAATTGGTATTTGAGAAATCGAAGTCAATCATAATCTTTCTACTTTAGGAAACTACTTGCCAACTTAAATTGACATTTTGGAGGTGGCATGACATTAGGAAAGGGTCGACTTTAAAATGCGCATGTTACCTCCCTAGTGCTAAAGATGCTCACTTAAGGCTTAAGGAGCTATCTATCATATATTCCTACAAAAAGTTTACCACATGTTTGAATATTAATTATCAATGCTAAAATGGAGTGGATTCTTGATCTTAGATGGTAACCTTCACGTAACTGAAATACTCGTTTTGAATCTCTCGTCTTGGTCACCTATATTATATATAAGTATTTATATTTTATAAAAAGTTCGAAAAAAATTAACCCCAAAATGATTAAAACCTCCGATTAAAGTAAAACAACGATTTATCATTAGAAACATTTGTGTCCACGGATCGATACTTGGTTCTTACCAATACTATTCTACATATACGATAGGCACACTTGCCTATTTTGTGTGTGTTTAGTCTTTGTAGAAATTACTTTATAAATTTAAAACACGATCTTGTGCAAAAGCAAATCATTCCATCTATTAATATTTAACCGGAACGCACAGCACACATCAAGTTTTTGGTGCCGTTGCCGGGACGCGGTACGTTTCTAAGAAGGATCCAAGTTTTAATTTAATCATTGTCTATAATTGTACAAAATTTTCTTAACTTTTATTTTAAATTTTTTTATTAACTATTAAACTATAAAATTTTACGACTAGCCTAATTTTAACCTTTATTTACCTTTACTTTAGCTTAATTAATCTAGACCTTAGTTTAGTTTAGAATAGCTTAGCCTAACTCGTCGTTTAACTTCAACTAATCTTTAGCCTAACTCTTACTAACTTTTACTTTAGTTTTTACTTTGATTTAAGTCCCATGTATGTCCTCTACTTTTGAGCCTGAACTTGTTTCTCCAATTTCTGAACCGGATCGACTCTTTCGTCGACAAGCACGTAAACGGACTGCAGAAACCACCGAAGCAATCAAGGACGAATCAGTAGACGTCACCGCATCAGGAGAAAATCAAACCGAAGATGGCGGCCCAAAACAATGAGCCGAACATGAGCCAGTATGCCAAGCCAACTCTCGAAGGCTACGGAAATGGAGTGGCTCCACCCGATATCACCGAACATTTCAAAATCAAATCTAGCACCATTCACATGGTGGAAAATTCAGTTCAATTTCATGGTCTCCTCGATGAAGACCCTCTTTCTCATATATCTCGATTCCTACGAATCTGCGGAACCTTTAAAATTCAAAACTGTTCAGAAGATCGAATCAAACTCAAAATCTTTCCTTTCTCTCTAAGGGGTCAAGCTTTAGAATGGATAGGATCTCTTTCCTCTAGTTCCATCACTACCTGGGACCAGATGGTTGAACAGTTTCTCCTCAAATATATTCATCATCATTACCCACAACATGCTGAACTTCTAAGAAGATGCCTATGCGGCGTGTAATGATTCATCATTTTTGGTAGCAGCTTGTTTTGTTTTGACTGGATTGTGCGTCAAAGTGAAGAATGTTCAGCAGTCCTCCAAAACAAGCTGCTACCAAAAATGGCTGATCCAGGGAGCTTTACTATCCGTTGTCTTATATGAAATTTGTCTGTTAGCAATGCCCTGGCTGACCTAGGAGCTAGTATTAATTTAATGCCTTATGCGGTTTTTGCAAAACCAGGGATAGGGGAACCAAAGCCCACCCACATGAGCATTCAATTAGCTGACCGATCTATTAAATATCCTCGGGGCATTGTCGAAAACATGCTTGTCAAAATTGACAAGTTTGTTTTCTTAGTAGATTTTGTAATTCTAGACATGGAAGAAGACAAAAGTGTACCTCTGATTTTAGGAAGACCCTTTTTAGCCACTGCAAAGGCTATTATTGACGTTTGCACCAACAAACTCACTCTTAGGGTCAATGATGAGGCAATCACTTTTGACATAGGAAAATCTATGCAATATCCGCCACATCATGATGACACATTATATTGTGTCGACATTATAGATTCCATCGTGAGTTGCTATATGAGAGATTCCTCCATCGATAAAGCGCTAGAAACACAAGTCTTAGACAAAACACTCAACATACCCATTTTAGAAAACGAAATTATCTAAGATAGCTATCAAGAAGCATGAGAAGAAGTATATGAAATCACCGAATGTATTGAAAAATCAAAACCATCAATTGAAGAACCACCAGCCTTAGAATTAAAAGAACTACAAAACCATCTCGAATACGCCTTTTTAGAAAAATACTCTCAACTCCCAGTAATTATTTCATCTCACCTTTTTAAGGAAGAGAAAGACGAACTTCTTAAGGTTCTCAAGAACCATAATAAGGCTATCGCATGGAAGATCATGGATATCAAGGGCATCGGTCCTTCCTTTTGTACTCACAAAATTCTCATGGAGGAAGAATACAAACCCGTGGTCCAACGTCAAAGACGTCTCAATCCCAACATGCAAGATGTGGTGAAGAAGGAAGTAATCAAACTACTTGATGCCGGATTAATCTACCCAATCTCAGATTCACCTTGGGTCAGTCCAGTTCAAGTAGTACCCAAGAAGGGAGGAATGACAGTTGTAATGAACGAGAAGGACGAGCTAATACCAATGAGGACCATAACAGGCTAGCGAGTTTGCATTGACTTCCGGAAGCTTAATAACGCCACAAGAAAAGATCATTTTCCACTTCCTTTTATCGATCAAATTCTTGAGCGATTATCTGGAAAAATGTTATGCTGTTTTCTTGATGGATTCTCCGGATACTTTCAAATTCCCATCGCTCCTGAAGATCAGGAGAAAACCACTTTCACATGTCCATACAGAACCTTCGCCTATCGAAGAATGCCATTTGGACTATGTAATTCTCCAGCCACCTTCCAACATTGCATGGTGGCCATCTTTCATGAAATGATCGAGCACTCTATGGAAGTTTTCATGGACGACTTCTCAGTCTTTGGAGACTCCTTCGATCATTGTCTGAAAAACCTAGACAAAACGTTGGCTAGGTGTGAAGAAGTAACCTTAGTACCCAACTGGGAAAAATTGCCATTTTATGGTTAAAGAAGGCATCGTTCTAGGTCACAAGATATCCCAAGCAGGACTAGAGGTTGATAGGGCCAAAATAGAAACCATATCCAAACTTCCACCACCAACTTCAGTCAAAGCCATTAGAAGTTTTCTAGGTCACGCAGGATTTTACCGACGCTTCATAAAAGACTTTTCCAAAATTTCTAGACCTATGACCAAACTTCTGGAGAAGGACGCACCATTGGTTTTCTCTGAAGAATGTGTTGACTAATTCAACATATTGAAAGAAAAACTTGTCAACGCACCAATCATGACTACACCCGATTGGACCATTCCATTCGAAATCATGTGCAATGCAAATGACTTTGCAGTTGGAGCCGTACTCGGACAACGCAAAGAAAAACATTTTCACCCAATTTACTATGCCAGTAAAACTTTAAACGACGAACAAGAAAATTACACTACAACAGAAAAATAGTTACTAGTAGTAGTTTTTGCCTTTGAAAAATTTAGATCATACCTCGTTCTTTCCAAAACCATAGTCTACACCGACCATGCCGCAATACGTTACCTCTTCAGTAAGCTAGATGCCAAACCCAGACTTATCTGATGGATCCTACTACTACTACAAGAATTCGACATAGAAGTCAAGGACAAGAAAGGAGCAGAGAATGTAGCCGCATACCATCTCTCACGCTTAGAACACCCAGCTTCAGAGAAACATCACGAGGAAATTATCAATGATAATTTTCCACATGAAGTTCTCATGCATATCCAAGTTGTCATACAGGAGAAAGACGAAAGTCCTTGGTTTGCTGACTTCGCGAACTATCTAGCTTGTAGAATCCTAAGAAAAGGACTCACTCATCAACAACGGAAGAAATTCTTTTCCGACCTTAAGTTCTACTTCTGGGAAGATCCATACTTGTTTAGGATAGGTGCCGATCAGGTTATTTGTAGGTGTGTAGCAGGAAAGGAAGCCTTAGATATTCTCAAACACTGCCATGAAGGACCAACTGGTGGACCACGGTACCACCACTACGGTCAGAAAAGTGTTTGATGCAGGATTCTTCTGGACCACCATATACAAAGATACACATGCTTTGATCCAAGCATGCGATGCTTGTCAAAGAGTTGGAAAGATCTCAGCCAAAAATGAGATGGCTCAGAAAGGCATTCAAATTTGTGAAGTCTTTGATGTATGGGGGAATAGATTTCATGGGCCCATTTCCTAACTCTTTCAGAAATATATACATCCTTGTAGCAGTCGACTACGTATATAAATGGGTAGAAGCACAAGCTCTTCCCACTAACGATGCTCGAGTAGTTGTACGATTTCTGAAAAAGTTATTCTCACGATTTGGACTCCAAAGGCCCTAATCAGCGACAGAGGTACACACTTCTGTAATGCTTTAATGGAAAAAGTTTTAGCACGATATGGAGTTCACCACCGACTGCCAACACCATATCACCCTCAGACTAGTGGGCAAGTAGAGGTAAAAAATAGAGGAATCAAAAGGATCTTGGAAAGAACCATAGGGACGAATCGCACAAATTGGGCAGATAAGTTAGATGACGCTTTGTGGGCCCTCAGGACGGCTTACAAAATCCCCATAGGAACGACACCCTTCAAACTCGTTTACGGGAAAGCATGTCATCTACCAGTAGAATTAAAACACAAAGCCTACTGTGCTCTCAGAGCAGTAAACTTTGATCTAACGTCCGCCGGCATAAACCGGGAAGATCAAATTCAAGAGCTCGAGGAACTAAGAACATTAGCCAATGAAAATTCCTGGTCTTACAAAGAAAAGACTAAACGCCTGCACGACGCCCATTTAAAAGGAAACAAGAAATTCCAAATTGGCGATCGTGTACTGTTATACATCACACGTTTACGTCTTTTTCTAGGAAAATTGAAATCACGATGGACAGGCCCATACATAGTTGAATCAGTCTTTGGTTACGGGACAGTCGAGACTTCAAATTTAGATGGCCAAAAGTTCAAAGTGAATGGACATCGATTAAAACCATATATCGATGGACCATTCGAAGAAGTCTCGGAGGAAGTGATCCTCCAACTCCCTGAATAGGAAATTAAGAAAATAAGGTCTGGCCAAGACCTTCACAAAACTAGGCCTTGTAAATACACATTAAAAAAAAATATAAAACTACAAAAACACGAGGGCGTGCTCCCAAAAGCACGGTCCCGTGCCAAAAATTGCGGGCCGGAATCTTCGCTGCAACAGAATTGTCAGAGAAAAAACATGGGGGTGTGCTCCCAGTAGCACGGTTCCGTGTTTAGGTGTCTGGTTGGCTATAAAAGGCACCTCTTGCCAATGCATTCCTTGCACCAACCAAAACCAATACACTCCTCTTTGAAAAATTCAACATGCCCATTGAAATGAGTGAAGCAATTCCCGTTCCTCGACAACCGAGAAATGATGCCCGCCATGTTTCCAAAACCGAGCTTCTCTTGAAACTTCAAGAAATCGTTAAAAAACTCACCGAAATGAACCTCCTTGCTAAGATGCGCCTTGTTCAACTCACCGAATCAGTGGAAAACATGAAAATGGAACGTCGAGACATTAATGAACAACTCCAGTTTCAAGTTCTCGGTTTCACGTACTTTGCACCACCAGGACCATTCGGAGGAGGAGAGCCTTTCGGTGACATTTAGGAAACTTAATTTTCTGTTCTTATGTGTAAACAAGTGCATTACGCACAGTGTGTTAGGAATTTCGGGCTTAACCCGAATATTTTCTTATTTCTAGGAAAACCGGGCTTATCCCGTAATTGTTTTAGAACCTTTTTAATGGAAAGTAATTTTTAGGATGACTAAGCTCTTAATAAACATCATTCTAAAAATTCCAACTCTCGTGTTTTGCTGAAAAATAATGCAAAACATCAATAACAAAAAGCACGGGCCATGCTTCTAAAAGCACGAGGCCGTGGTCACCCTAGAATCTTCAGCATGATACGCGCTGACTCCTTACAATTCTCTGACTCAGAAACATTTATTCCCCTAGCAGCACGGGGCCGTGCTTCCAAAAGCACGGGGCCGTGTTCAACTTTCCAGTCTCTATATAATGCATGCATAAACTCACTATTCCATTCACACCAAACACAACATTACTGAAATGGAAAGCAAGAAGGTTGAATGGAGGCCAGTGAGGAAGGGCAAGCACCATGAATCTTCCTCAAATCTTGAGGAGGAGGTCATGAAGCTACAATGCATCATGAGAGACCAAGTTGAAAGCAACATTCAAACCGAAGCTCGCGTAATCGAGCTAATCAACAAAGTCGAACTACTTAGGTTCGAAAACTTCCATGTTGTGGATGGCCACCACAAAGATGTGGCTTCCAAGCCCAACTTTCTCAACCGGGAAATCGTTAAGCTCGACAAAAAGGTTTCTGAGTTCTTGGAAGCCAAACGAGCACCTCCCCACATCCAAGACTTGTTCGGGAATGGTGGTCGTTGAAGTCCCAACTTTGTCTCATGTTGAAGTTGCTCCCGCTAGTGTTATGTGTTAGGATCTAGTATTGTTATTGTACTTTCGTTTCTACTATGTTTGATTATGTCTTTATGTTTTATGTTTTAATGAAATTCAGGACTTTTAATTATTATCTTAAACTAACCAAAATCAGTTAAAAACGAACCAGCTCGACAAATAAACAAGATCAAAAGAAGAACTGTCTGCATCATGCAGCACGGTACCGTGCCTCCAAAAGCACGGCGCCGTGTTTTTACCCCAGAACAGTTACAATTTTATAATTGCTAAAATAACTTTTCAACCATCAACCATAACACCCGCTTCATTTCTGAACGATAAACCGCCGACCAACCCCTATTACACTAATTTCTTCATCAAATCTTCAATTCCGAACCGAAGGTATGTTAATTTAACGGTTATATTGTTCAAATTCATCATTCTAGGTTTAGTTTAACCCTAAAATCTCTCAAATCGACCAAATCGGGTCTAAACCCGAAAATGATATGGGTTATTCCATTAGTATAGGATGAATAGATTGTTGAATAGTTGATTGTTACAGTTTAATTGAAAGGAACAATTCGGGTTTTTGAATATCCAACAAACTAATAAACCCAATTGTTATAACCGGTTAGAAACGAAGGTTCGAGTCTGAATAAAGTTGAAATCCGTATTAAAAACAGGAGCCGTTCCTTAAACAACACGAATCGTGGTCAACCAAAAGTCAAAAATCAATAGGACCTGAACAACAGCAACAGCACGGTACCGTGCTTCTGAAAGCACGACGCCGTTCTTTGCTCTCTGTTCCAGCACATTGAAAATTTTTGTCGAATTTCGACTAATTTTGGTATGAATTGCAGATGGTCGAATATGAAGACGATGTTCATGCATTTTTAGTCTTTCTCGGACGCAGTGCAAGGAACAGACAAGCTAACACAAGACTAACCTACCTAAACAGACGATTTCCAGAACCAAACTTCTACGCTTGCTGAAACACATTGCGCCAAGTTAATCAATGGGACAGATACAAGACATTTGTGAAAGGGCCGTGGAGAAGGGTTTTTGTTCAGACGGGAGAGGCAATAACAGAACTGACAAAGGAGTTCTTAGCTTCCTTCAACATAAAGAAGAAGAAGTTGGACATGTGGGATGAAGAAGCAAACAAATTTAGATGTGGGGGTGAATGACAGACAACTTCTGTCACCCAACTGGGAATTGATCTGGGAATATACACAGAAGAGGAAACAAACCAAGAAATCTGGTTCAGGGCAGGAGCGACATTTTCAGACAAAGACGGTGATGAAAATGCAGAAGATGGAAATTCACAGGTACATGCATGGGAACTATTGGGCTTTTGGGATGAAGCAAACAGCGCGAACAGTTCAAGAGGCACAGCCCTACGGGACCCACTCATGAGATATATATACCGACTACTAAGCCAAACAGTGACGGCACATAGCAAAAATAAGGAGTGGTAAATCTAAGGGATTTGTGGGCACTTTATTGAATAAAGAATAGAACCGCTTGCAATATTACTTGTCTTTTCTGCCAGCTTTTCAGAACAAATGCAGACGCACAAAGCCCGAATACCCCACTCTTTGGCGGTGCATGGATCTATAAGCTCTATGAGGCCTATGGTGTAGACAGGGAAGGAACACAAAGCCCTAAACCCATTGCTCTTGACCTCAGCTTCTGTAGCAGAATGCAAATATCCCGACTTCTAAACGCAAGACCAGAGATCTGGAGGTTCATCGACAACTGGGACCATGTTTGGGACCCGGAAAGCCAATTAGAGATGGCAAGAATGATGAACGGAAGGACAAAATAGAAGCACAGATAGAAGCTGAATATGCACGAACAAGGCTTCGTAAACCATTTGACCCGGACACGGGTAACTGATGAGCCGCGGTACTGGTAGGTCGAGTATGGGTATGGGCATGGGCATGGGTTGGTAGCACTTTCACGACACTTCTATTATTATTATTATGTCTGTTTAAACAATTTACTTTCTGTCGTACTCGTTTATTTGTTTGTTTGGTTGGATACTTTTATAGCCGTAGGTGCCAAGACATTATGGTAGGTACTAATTTAGCCCGATGGGGCAAGGGATGGATGATTACATACCCAATTTTCAGCAAATTATGCTTGGTTGTTTGCATTTTTATGTTCTACATGTACAAAACAGGAAAACGGACGATAAACAGGGGACGCTCTGTCGAAATTTCGTTAGCCCGTAGGGAAGTACCTCTCCATTTTAACCCACCATACTTAATTAAAATTTTTTATCTTTTCATGAATCTTTTCACATTGAGGACAATGTGAGATTCAAGTGTGGGGAGGGAAAATTACTTGACCAATTGCTTGTTTAATAATTATAAAATTCTCTAATCAACGAAATTTTTGCAGCAAACAAAAACTATTTTTATAACAAAACCTAAAGAAAAATCCAAGAAAAGTTTTTGCAAATAACCAATTATTAATCTACTTTAACTGAAAAGTGAAAAAGTAAAAAGAAGTTTTGAAATACTGAGAAGAAATTTATGCAGAATATGGCGTTTATACCTAATCCCTCCGTTACTGTGAGATAAACCTCATGCCATATAAATATTTTTTTTCCGGAAGCTTTGAGGGAGTCACATGTTTCATGTGATTTAGAACTTGTCGCAATTATTCATTTCAAGACCGCACGAAGTGTTGTATAAGGAAGAAGGTAATATTGTCACAATCCCATGAAACCATTCTTCAAATCACAAAACCCTACAAAACCTTACCATACCACTTTATCCCTCTCACCGGTAAAATACAACACTGGTCTTTTATCGGCAGACCCTGAAGAACTGGAATTGCATTCTTTCGATTTCAATTTCCTTTGCTGCATACATTTCGCAAAACCTAGGTTGCCTCCAGAACTTAGGGAGATAATCTTTCTCTTTAACTATGAGGTGAGGAAAAAGTGGCGCCAAGACGAATAAAGGCCACCATTTTGTGGAATTTTCAAAAGCGCGATCAAAAGAAGAGCAAAAAGATATGAACGATGTTTAGGCTACGGAGACTGGTCCCACGAAGGAAGATGTAGAAAGAGTCAAACTCAGTCTCAGCATGAATATACCGAACTAATGAGGGTGGGGGCTATTAGGCTCAATGCCGAACGATCCACTAGAGTTGGGAGTTATGTTTAGAACAGGATTGAGGAAGAACTAATCCACATCCTCAACAAAACTGGTCTTGACGATCTGACCTTAAAAGAGTGACTAGGCCTTAAAAAAAAAATTCGGGAGAAAGTGCTAACCATCGAAGATATCTCAGGATCCCCGACAATCAGAAAAAGTTATATTTACCATCCTCACCACCATTAACTCAAACCCTTTGACCACCAATACCAAAATCCCTTCTTACCCAAGACCAACCATTATTACCTTCTGATATATGCAACCCTTCACAAAGGTGGAGATTTGAACTTGTTACAAGCATATTTGTCACAGGTAATATTTTGGCTAAGAGTGTTCACATACATACATCACAGGTATGAACAGATATAAACCGAGTGTGAGTGAACATTGTGAGAAATTGACGTTCTACATAAATAGAAGCTAATAAAAAAAATTCCTTTTTATTTGTCACTACATATATTCATATGATTTAAAGTAGGTTTTCTTGTTTCCATCTTCTTGGAGCTCTATTAGGGGATGTTTAAGCTATGGTCCTAACTTGCTGTTTCTAGAGAATATTTATAAGTGGATTGCTTGAGAACAAGCAATGTTCAAGTGTGGGGATGTTTGATGTATATAAAAATATACATCTTTTTAGCATCAAATAATCTCTAAAAACTGCAATTTCTATTAAATAACATAGCACAAAAGGCTACTTATCATAATAAAATGTAATTTCAGGTGAAACCAAGCCCCTGATATACATCTTTTTATACATCTCGAATCCCTTGTAAAGTTATGTTTATTTAATGTTTTGAGTTCGGTTTAGTTCATGTTTCTTTTATCTTTTATTAATTTAGGTTTTGAGTCAGGTTTATTTGTTGTTTATCGTGTTTTATATCTTTTGGTGTTTTTCATGTTAAGCTATAATTCTTTCTATCATTTCATGAGAAGTTTTAGTTCGTTTATGCTCATCGTTGGTTACATGATTAGTTCACTCAAAGTTTTTATTTGTGTTCATGTAGATGGTGGCTTGAGAGTCAAGGAAAAGAAGGCCTAGAAGGTTCCTATCGTTGCTTGGAATCCAAGGAACATATCTAACTGCTTTAAGTAATAAAATAACAAAATTTCGGAATTTTCCTCCTAATGTGCACCGCGCCGCGCGACCGGGGAGGCCAAGCCCTTCGCGCGGCGCCTACTGCCTCTGATGTCCAAGAATACTTTAAAAACAAGGCCCAGCTCTTTTATATATATAGGATTATAAACCTAAACGAATGAACAACATATTGCAGCCGATTTTGGGAGGAGAACCAAGGGTTTGAAGGGTTTTTGGAGCTAGGAATCAAAGAGGATCATCAAGATTTCATACGGGTGTTCAAGGATCAATAATTAAGGGTTTTATCGCTCTAACTTTGATTCCTTGTTCATTATCATGTCTTTCTTCTTTGTTTATTGTTTGGGATTGTTTTTAATAATGATTCTAGGCTAGACTCCATGTCTACCTAGGTTTGATGAACATGTGTTAATTTGATTCTTGCTTTGGACAATTGTTTGATTATGGTTTTGTTATTTTAATAGTAAAAGACTTGATTTTTTTTCATGATGCATATGAATATTTATTATCTTGGTTGATTATTAACTATTGCTTCACATAGATCTTTTATCTTTTGATTATGTTCTTTAGATGTAGGGTTTATGTTTAATCATTACTTGGTGTTTTGATTATTATGGTTGAATAGGCCTATTAGATCATAGAAGCTAGTTGATAGTTGGTTAGGGTTTTAAATGTACTGCTAAATTCCAATAGCTGTAAGGTGAGGAGTTGTTCATGTGTCTTGGTCAATCGCATGCTAGGATAGATTAGTGACAATATTCTTGCTTATTGTGTTGATCCTTGTTAATGAAGTCGTGTTTAGCTTATCAAGTTATCTAGGGCTTAGTGTTTTGTAAGATTGCTTGCTGTAAATACTTTTAATTAGCCCTATTTAATGAATGTGAGGAAATCAATATAACTGATTGCTTAATAATCTAATATTCATTCTTTAGGATTTTACTTGATGCGATTGAGGGTCCTTTAGGGTTTGTTAGATGAATATATTTAGAAATCAGTTTCCATATCATATTAGTTGTCCATTGCTTGATGATTGTTGATACATGAAATTCTTACCTGGGTAGATTCCTTCTCTTATTGGTTTCAATCTTGTGTTTGATTGCTTGTCTTCTTGTTTATTTGCTTATTTAATTTCTTAGTTTAATATTAGTTTAAAAAACCCCCTTAAAAATTAATAATAAATAGTCGTGTCGTAAGTCGAGTCTAATTAGCTAATTAACGTAATTTATAGAGTCCTGTGGGTTTGATATTCCGGACTTACTTAGCTTTAGTACAATTGATCGGTTCACTTGCCGGTGTTTTGTGTACTTGAGTCTTAGGTTTAGTTTTTATTACTTGGCTAATTTAGTTAATATTTAATTGACTGGTTTAAGCACATCAAGTTTTTGACGCCGTTGTCGGGGACTCTTGGCAATTGCGTTATTTGCGTTAATTGGACTTATTTGATACATACGTGCTATTTGTTTTATTTTCGTTTGAGTTGTAGGAGTCTAATTAAATTTTAGTTTATTTTTGTTTTAGTTTTTTTATTTTTAGTCTACTCACTTGGTCCGTTGCGTTTTTCAGGTTTATGCCACGTCTTCGTTCGTAAGGACCACCGCTGGATAATCTGGATTTTTCTCCGTTTAAAACCGATCCTAGCTCGTTAGCAGAAAAACAACCGTTAGAAGCCATCTCTACACCAAAGTCGTCACAACCTAGCTCACCACCTGAAAGTCCTAGAAGTCAAGTTCAAATGGCCGACGATAGGGCAATTGTTGCTCAACCTTCGATGGCTTAACCGGAAACTAGTCATGCATCGTCATTCCCAAGATCGACAACCCCAACTCGTGGCAAATTCCGTCATACGTCATCAACAACATCGTTCAAACTAATCAGTTTTATGGGCATGATGACGAGGATGCACCGGCTCACATTAACCGACTCTACCGCGTTTTGAAAACTTTTAATTTACAAGGTGCTACTGAAGATGCTATTTTCTTACATCTATTTCCGTTTTCACTTGCAGGTACATTTACTATTTGGCTTGACACTCAACCACCTGGCACATTCACTACTTGGGAGGTGTTACGTTCAGCTTTTATTAAGAAGTACTTCTCACCTACTAAAGCGGCTGTTCTTCGTGATCAAATTCATTCTTTTCACATGGAACCGGGGAAAAAATATTGTCATGCTTGGGAGCGTTTTCAGAACATGCTAGCCCGTTGCTCACAGAATGGTCTCACACCATGGGCTCTCAAGGAAAAAGTTTACAATGGGTTGAATTACGAAACCCAAGTTCGGTTCGAAACGGCCGCGGGAGGAAGTTTACTGGCAAAGAAGAATGTCACCGAACGTAACGAGATGTTTGAGAGCTTTGCTCAATCCGATTATGCCAAAGAGCCACATCGCGGTAATTCCACTCTCGTCACTAGTACATCATCGCCCGCTCGAGGTGTACACCAGGTTAATCTGGATACTAATGTGGCTGCTGCTTTGGAATCACTAACTAGAGAGGTTAAGGAGCTGAAGGCCAAGGTGGACAGGTGTGAGTTTTGTAGGGGTGGACATGGCACGTTGGAGTGCCCGGTGATGAATCAACAGGTCGATTTTGTTGCTGGTCAGAATATGCTTCCGAACATCTATTATAACAACATTCAGAGTTGGAACACCTACAAGAACCCGAATCAGAATAATGCTAATTGGCGTCCGTCGGGTGCCCCACCCGGATTTCAAAATTCTTATGATCAAGGACAAGGTCAGTATTTCAATAATAATAACACCGATGGTACTAATGATCAAAATAATGTGCAGGATTCGAACGGTGGAATTGGGCGTTTGGAAGAGATGATGAAGCAAATCCTGGAGAGAGACTAAGCTACACAAAAGAAGTTCTCCGAGCATGACCTCCTTTTTAAGAATCAACAATATGCTATTCTCGATATTCAAATGACTGTTGGTGATATTGCTCGTCGTTTAGAAGAAAGGCCCCCAGGTCAGTTTTCGGGTATCCCTCAAACTAATCCGGCTGCTCAATTGAAAGCCATCTCCACTCGTAGTAGTAGGGTTTTTGGTCCTGGGGTAGTTAGTAGAGAAATTGGTAAAGATGGGGGCGATGAGTTGGTAGATGAGGAGATAGAGGTAGAGGCTCCGGGTAAGTCACAAAGTACAACACCAATCATAGAGCCGCAAGTTGAGAAGAAGCCGGTTGGAGTCCGGCCACCACCACACACCATTGACCTAGCCTATGTCCCGTATCTCGCTCGTCTAAAACATCAAAGGTATACGAAAGATTACAGGCATTTTCTCAATATATTTAGCCAATTGAATGTGAACCTCCCATTCGTCGAAGTTCTTCAGCATATGCCTAAATACGCCAAATTTTTGAAAGACCTTCTTAAAAGAAAGGATAAGTTGGAGGAGCTGTTGACTTTTCCCCTAAATGGAGAGTGTTCTGCAGTAGTTCTTAATAATGTACCGGAAAAATTACCCGACCCCGGTGTTTTTACCATTCCATGTCTTTTCGGAAGTGATACGACGTGTCAAGCATTGGCCGATCTTGGTGCTAGTATAAACCTCATGCCATATTCTTTGTATGAAGAGTTGGGCCTAGGAGAGCTCACCCCTACTCGTATGACGTTGTCTTTAGCCGATCGTTATGTTAAGTATCCGAAGGGTGTCGTGGAGAATCTGCTCGCTAAAGTTAATAATTTGGTTTTTCCCACAGATTTTGTTGTTTTAGATATGGAGGCCGACGAGAGAGTTCCTATCATTTTGGGTCATCCATTCTTACGTATCGCTAGGGTGGTCACTGATGTGTTTGAAGGTAAGATCACTCTTAGAGCCGGTGATGATAGTGCCACTTATTTGGCGAAGTCCATGAGACATCCGAGTGGTCAAGACAGTCTTATTGATCCATGTCAACCAGTTTACTCGATAGAATCAAATATCTCGGGCATGGATCCTCATCTTGACAATTCCCATTCGGTGAGTATTGGTTTGAAAAAGGAGCGAGAGGTCTCTAGTTCTTGGGAAATGGTGAAGTGTGTTGGAGAAAGAGGTGGTGGTAAGCGAAAGATTGAAAGGGTTCGTGGAGTCAGAAAGAAGAAGACCAAGATTGACGAATGTTCGGGTTATGAACGGATATCTTTGAGGGCATCGGAGTTCTATCGAGGTGGAGGAATCTCCACTCGGTCTGCCACGTGATTCGCATAAACATGGGTTCTTGAGTGAAAACTCAAGTGTAGAGTTTGTAGATTTTCCTTTATTTAATTTTATTTTTCTTTGAGTCATTAACAATAGTTTTTGTAGTTTCATTGCGTCGTCGAGTCGTTTCAAGGAATCATCACCATCATGGAGAGAGGAATCTACGAGAATTAAAGAGGTGCCAGGTAAGTTTTATATTTGAAAATAACATAAAATGGGCATAACAAAGAGTTGGTAATTTTCTAAAAATTTTTCTAAGGCAAAAAGGCTTCCAAAACGTCAAAACTTTCTGCCAAAAGTGCCCGTCGCGCTGCGCGACGGGCTTCTGCTTTCCCTTCGCGCAACGCGGGCCAGTTGTGGCCAAGGGAGGCGCTACGCCGTGCGGCCCTACCCTCACCTCCGGTCGCGCGGCGCCTAGGGGCAATTTCCAGCAATTTGTTTTTTTATTTTTTTTTATTCCTTGTTGCCTGTTTTTTTTATTCAGGTGTGATTCGTTGTGTTTATTTTTGTATTTTGAGTCATGATTTAAAGTTTAGTTGTCCGAGTCTTGTTTACATTCGTCGAGTCGCTAACGTAATTTTTTGTAGTTCGACTTTGTTTTGTGTTTTTGAGTGTTGCTAGTTTGAAGTTTGTGTAAGCTAGAGAGAAGATCCCCAAGTAAGGATTTAATGAAAAAGATAAGTGTGGAGATGGAGCAGCTGAGCCGTATACTTTATGTTTTATTATTATTTGCTGCTAATTATTTATGTGTTATCTGTCGATTGATGTCAAAACACTTTAATTAAATAATATCTATCCGTTTTGATAAGATACATCTTTAGATATGTTTTTTTGGTTTTGCCGCTTACGTTCGTGGATGAGGGAAGGAGTTACTGATTTGCTGAGCACGTTCGTAGTTGGAAGACATTCATGGAAGAAGACTCTAGCATCATGTTTCATTCGCATATTACCAGCTAAGTCTTTTCCATTATCTAGCTTATTAACCTTTTTATTTTTTTATTTTTATTTTGTTTTTAATTTTTAGATTTTTAGTTTTTTGTAGTCTGATCTTTTAATTTTATTTTTATTTTAAGTCGTCCTTATCCTTGCATTGAGGACAATGCTAAATTTTAGTGTGGGGATAAGATTTTTGAGTCGTAGTTTAAATCGAGTTTATGATTTTGTTAAAAAATAATAATAAAAAATATTTGAAAAATGTTTTAAAAATGTCCCTTGAATCTAGTTTTTTGAGTGAAACTGGGAGATGATGATATTTATCGGAAATCGGTTTTTCAAACTACAAATAATATGAGATAAATAAAAGAAAACGCACTTAACTTGGGATGTGTCGGTAGGCTCAGCCTTGAAAATGAAAAGTCAATTTGATAAAATGGTTAAAACGGAAATCTCTTGTGGGTAAAGCATTTTGTCCGTGGATGATAAGTAATGAAAGGTCGGGCCACACTCAAGCCTTAATATTTGGTATGAAAAGTGGAAATATTATAAATTTTAAGAAATCTGAATACGTTATCATATGATGCTTGGGTAGGTTTAACGTTAGAGTATGCCGTGTAGCCTGTGATATAAATCTTAAACTACTAGTTTAGTGTTTTACACCTCATTAGCGTATGGTTTTATAACCTTAAATCTTGTATTGATGGGATGCTTCGGGTCCGGAGACCATGGGTCTGTATGCAATCTATTCATCTGAGTATTCACAAATCCTAAGTGGGGTTGTGGATATTTAAAATAAAGCTAAAAAAGAGCAAACCCTTATAAGTCTATAAACCATGATCACAAAAGTACAAATACACTACAGACTTGATCATCCACGCTGTTAGCCATGTGGGGTCCCGTTGCTTGCGTCTCATTACCATTAATAAACGGACCACAAGGGACATGCTACATGTAAGCCCTATAGATGAAATTTTGCATGCTCACCTATGGTGATGGGTTCGGGGTATTGCTTTATAACGGGGGTATGTCATGTTGTGAGGAACACTAGCTGTTAATTAATTGAACCTTAATCGTATCTAAGGGCTGCTTGGTAGACTTTGATGCTTAAGCTTAGGTGGATAAACAATACCCTTGATCGTCTTAACTATTCATGAAAAAAAATAGAGCAACAAAAGTTTTAATTCTGCTAATTTTGAGGTTTAAGTCAAGTTGGGGTGGCCTGGTCCGGTAAAAGCTAAAAATAAGCGGGTATTAATTGTGTAAACCACAAAGTAATATAATAGTCGGATCTTATTTGTCCCGGTAAAGATTAAGGCGTGGGTTTAAGTGGACAACAATATCGATAATCGCGGTTTTTGCGTTCCTCTAAGCTTTAAAAATTAACCTATATGTTTTTAAGACTGTATTTTCCGGTTCTGATCCAACTGCATCAGATTTTTTCAGGAACGGAAAGAGAGTAAGTGTGGGGATATTTGATATACATCTACTTATACATCTCGAATCCCTTGTAAAGTTATGTTTATTTAATGTTTTGAGTTAGGTTTAGTTCATGTTTCGTTCATCTTTTATTAATTTAGGTTTTGAGTCAGGTTTATTTGTGGTTTATCGTGTTTCATATCTTTTGGTGTTTTGCATGTTAAGCTTTAATTCTTTCTATCATTTCATGAGAAGTTTAAGTTCGTTTTTGCTCATCGTTGGTTACATGATTAGTTCACTCAGAGTTTTGATTTGTTTTCATGTAGATGGTGGCTTGAGAGTCAAGGAAAATAAGGCCTAGAAGGTTCCTATCATTGCTTGGAATGCAAGGAAGAGATCTAACTTGTTTAAGTAATAAAATAACAAAATTTTGGAATTTTCCTCCAGGTGTGCACCGCGCCGCACGACCGGGGAGGCCACGCCCGTCGCGCGGCGCCTACTGCCTCTGACGTCCAAGAATACTTTAAAAACAAGGCCCAGCTCGTGTATATATATATATATATATATATATATATATATATATATATATATATATATAGGATTATAAACCTAAACGAATGAATGACATATTGCAGCCGATTTTGGGAGGAGAACTAAGGGTTTGAAGGGTTTTTGGAGCTAGGAATCAAAGAGGATCAAGAAGGCTTTCACGGAGGTGTTCAATGATCAATTACTAAGGGTTTTATCACTCTAACTTTTATTCCTTGTTCATTATCATGTCTTCCTTCTTTGTTTATTGTTTGGGATTGTTTTTAATAATAATTATAGGCTAGACTTCATGTTTACCTAGGTTTGATGAACATGTGTTAATTTGATTCTTGCTTTGGACAATTGTTTGATTATGGTTTTGTTATTTTAATAGTAAAAGACTTGATTTTGTTTTCATGATGCATATGAATATTTATTATCTTGGTTGATTATTAACTATTGCTTCACATAGATCTTTTATCTTTTGATTTTGTTCTTTAGATTTAGGGTTTATGTTTAATAATTACTTGGTGTTTTGATTATTATGGTTGAATAGGCCTATTAGATCATAGAAGCTAGTTGATAGTTGGTTAGGGTTTTAAATATACTGCTAAATTCCAATAGCTGTAAGGTGAGGAGTTGTTCATGTGTCTTGGTAAATCGTATGCTTGGATAGATTAGTGACAATATTCTTGCTTATTGTGTTGATCCTTGTTCATGATGTCGTGTTTAGCTTATCAAGTTATCTAGGGCTTAATGTTTTGTAAGATTGCTTGCTTTAAATACTATTTATTAACCCTATTTGATGACTGTGAGGAAATCAATATAACTGATTGCTTAATAATCTAATATACATTCTTTAGGATTTTACTTGATGCGATTGAGGGTCCTTTAGGGTTTGTTAGATGAATATATTTAGAAATCAGTTTCCATATCATATTAGTTTTCCATTGCTTGATGATTGTTGATACATGAGATTCTTACCTAGGTAAATTCTTTCTCTTATTGGTTTCAATCTTGTGTTTGATTGCTTGTCTTCTTGTTTATTTGCTTATTTAATTTCTTAGTTTAATATTAGTTTAAAAAACCCCCTTAAAACATTAATAATAAATAGTCGTGTAGTAAGTCGAGTCTAATTAGCTAATTAACGTAATTTATAGAGTTCTGTGAGTTCGATATTCCGGACTTACTTAACTTTATTACAATTGATCGGTTCACTTGTCGGTGTTTTGTGTAGTTGAGTCTTAGGTCTAGTTTTTATTACTTGGCTAATTTAGTTCATATTTAATTGACTGGTTTAAGAACATCAGCCTTGAAAGAAGAAACCAGCGAAAAGACGAAGAAAAACGAAAGAAAACACAAGAAAAACAAGAAACACGCCGCATTCCACAAGAGACACGCCCCCATGATTCTGAACACCAGAAAAGACAAAAATCTACAAGAAAAGACAAATACTGGGAACAAAAGCACGGGACTGTGCTTCTCCACCACGGGGCCGTGGTCGTCTACAAGAAAAGACAAAATGAAATTGGCACATGTCATAAAAATGCACGGGGCCGTGCCACAGGAAGCACGGGGTCTTGGTGAAATATCATGTACGATCTGACAACATGCAACTGGGACACGTAGACACGAGGTCGTGCTTAATAAAGCACGGGGCCGTGCTTATATCTCCAGACAACTTATAAATAAAGGCTCTTGTGTCATTTGAGAAGTGTACCTTGAAAAGAGTCCTATTCGATTTTCACTTATAAAAACACACACTAACACTCTCATTGAAGATCTAGTGAAGAGTTTGAAGGCTTGGAGGTCATCACCATCAACCATCATCATCATCATTAAGAAGGAAGATTCATCAACATTTGGTTAGATTGTTCTAGTTTGATCATGTGTTTATTGTTATCATCCATCCTAATGTTAATCACCATGCTCATTATGAGCTAAACTCCATTTACCATCTAAAATCTATGAAGAAGCTTTGTTTTACTTGATGATTATTTAAAACATGTGGTGTAGTCTAGTAAAGTACATGGTTATCTTACAATTATCTTTTGATGAGAAATGTTTCACCATCTTAAAATACTAATTCAAAGTTGGCGATTGCCAATTATATCGGCAATCGTTCATGATCGAGTCATGTTCTTGAAAGATAGAAATACTTTGATACATTATCGAAACATGGATCCTTATATTGTACTTAGAAATGATGAGATATATGTTATGATGTATTTCTCTAAGTCTTGGTAATCCGAAAATGGCTTTGCTTAGGATATCATGCTAGTTAAAGAAATCATATGTTAACGGAATGTGTAATTATAACCTACATAAATCAACCAAGGGGAGGTTGTGTGACTAAACTACAACCACCCGAAGTTGTTAGAATTGGTATTTGAGAAATCGAAGTCAATCATAATCTTTCTACTTTAGGAAACAACTTGCCAACTTAAATTGACATTTTGGAGGTGGCATGACATTAGGAAAGGGTTTAAAATGCGCATGTTACCTCCCTAGTGCTAAAGATGCTCACTTAAGGCTTAAGGAGCTATTTATCATATATTCCTACGAAAAGTTTACCACATGTTTGAATATTAATTATCAATGCTAAAATGGAGTGGATTCTTGATCTTAGATGGTAACCTTCACGTAACTGAAATACTCGTTTTGAATCTCTCGTCTTGGTCACCTATATTATATATAAGTATTTATATTTTATAAAAAGTTCAAAAAAAATTAACCCCAAAATGATTAAAACCTCCGATTAAAGTAAAACAACGATTTATCATTAGAAACATTTGTGTCCATGGATCGATACTTGGTTCTTACCAATACTATTCTACATATACGATAGGTATACTTGCCTATTTTGTGTGTGTTTAGTCTTTGTAGAAATCACTTTTATAAATTTAAAACACGATCTTGTGCAAAAGCAAATCATTCCATCTATTAATATTTAAACGCAACGCACAACACACATCACTTCCAAAGATTTAAAATTCTTAAAATTTTCAATCGGAAATATTGTTCACCGTTCACACTTTTAAATGCAAGATTTCTTTTTGGTGAACAAGATCTTCAAAATATTTATCCTTGTTGGAAGATCGTTTTTCGCTTGTCCAAAAATATTGTGTTTTCTGTATGAAAAACATAAAAAAATGTGTTGTTTATTTTGGAAAAATATAAAATTTGAGAAATTGATTCGACATATAATGGGAAATAATAGTATATTGACTTAGCAGACCTAACACATGAATAAATTAGACAAACTGTGTCGTAAGCTCAACTGCATGATGTGTATGATAGGTTTAACAGATCGTATAAGTGCTGAAAAGATATAAACCTAAATGCTTGCCAAATCTTGTGGTATTACATCTTGATGCTTAGTTAATATATGTTTTAAGTATCAAAAAGTTTAAAGATTGTTGTGTGTATATGCGTTCATTTTGAAAAGAAATTCAACTTTACTTTTTCTTTATTTTTGCTTAAGTCTTAGATCCTCTATGCATGTAGCAATACCGATATGAGGGTTAAGGCCTAAGTATTCTGCTTTATTTTCTTGGTGTTTCGTACAAGCCTTGGACCTTCTTCGCGTATACTATAAGCACAAACGTGTGAAAGTCATGTATTGAACTGGAGGTTAAGGCCCTGTACAATTTCGACTTATTTTATCTTTTTATTTTGTTAAAATAGAACCATATCTGCCTGTAGTAATATGATCGTAAGGGAAAATTTTAACCTTCAGCTTTATTTTCTATTTGTTATTATAGCATGGGTCACAGGTAATCAGTTTAAGGAAATGAAACACGTACATGTGAAATTCATTATATAAGAGATATAAAAATTGTGTCTAATGGATGGAGTCCACAAAGATTTGTGCTTAATTGAACCAAACATTAAAGTATCATAAGGTTACTGAAGGATTTGTATAAAGTTTAAAGTAGACAATTATATTTGTAGTCATCGGTGGATTATGTGCATAAAATGTCAGAATTGAAATGTAGTCTAGGACGTTACTAGTCAATATAATCCCATGTCGTGATCTTTCTCACTAAAAATATAAATTATTTTTACTTTTACATTTACTGCTTTACTTTTCTTTTAGTTATTTTGAGAAAAATACAAAAAAATCATGTGTGTTTTAATATAAATTTTGAAAAATCAAAAATATTTTGGGTGTGTTTTAGTATAAATTTTGTAAAAGCCAAAAAGATTTTTCTTTCCAATTTATTTTTTATCTTCCGACAAGTGCTATACAATTTCAAATTTTTTTGTCAAGTTATTAACATGTTTTCCCCATTGCACATTTCTATTCATACAATTTTGTGCTCAAATACTAAATCAAGATAGACTTTACAGTTTATTGATGGAGTGTGTTGATTGACTGCAGTTTTGACTAAATGTGATTATTCAGTTCTTGTATCTTCTCAAGATGGTGAATTAAAGTTATGGCAGAGTATATGAGTTATGGGGAAGTGAAGATGATGATCGTGTGTACAAGATTGAGGCTGATAAACTTAGAGATGTACAACCAATGCGAAGGGGGAGTTTGTTTTTTCCTTTTTTACATGGAATTACCTGCATAAAGACACGTGTGGCGATCAAGCGAAAGACCAGCCGAAAGCGACAAAGACTAAAGCTTAACGAACTCCAACAATTGTCAAGGGGGAGTTTGTGACAAGTGCTCAGAGTTAATCCCGACTAGTCATTTGGTCTTTATATGTGGCTCATTCGCAAAAACATGCATGCTTAGGATGGAGAATGAAGCATAAGTAACGAATTAGCATTCAAGTTAACAAACGATGACATGCAAGCTTAACGAATGTGATGGCAAACATAACGAATGAGTGTTGATTGAGATTAACGAATGAGGCCTGATCATTAACGAATGTGCATGTATATATAAATAGGTTTCATTTAGTTAAAACAATTCATATTTTACGGGAGACCGAATTGTACCGAAACTCTGCCGAAATTTCTAATGAACTTCAACAAGTTATCATTTACATCTTATATACGTGCTCGGTCGTTTTCATTCATCGATTAGTACCGAAATGCACCGAACCAAACACCGTGCGTTTTCGGTTTCATAGATCAATATCGAGTTCATCGATACTCATCGGGAAAAAAAACAAGTGACAACACTTCGATATTAACAAATTTTGCTTAATAGGTTTTCTTTTTGATTATCCTTTTATTCGATATTATCATGTACGTTATTCCTTTTGTTAGGTATACATATTTTTATAAATAATTTTTAAGACATATACAATTATGGGTTAAATTAAAATACAAAGGAAACAAAAAATGAGATGTGCGAGAAGTAATTTATTCCATCTATCTTAGATTTGAATGGTTGCGATTAATTTGAGAACAAAATATGACAGAAAGGGCATATATGGAATAGTCCATATTGTTGACTTTTTCTTTCCACGTGCAATGCACATGCCAATTCCTCAATTATTTTAAAATATCCATAACCTTTTCATACAACAATTTTTTAAAAAATAATCACCATAATAACAAACGGTTTTTTATCTTTAACTAGCTTTTAAGCCTGTGTATTACACGAGATTTGTCTAATGAAAAAAGAATAATAAAGACCATTACTTGAAATAAAGACACAAAATTAAAAATAAAAAAGAAATTAAAAATATAGTACAAACAAAAAAGTCTAGAATCTAAACTGTATATTCATATGGAAAACCTAAAACAGATTAAATATTGCTATGAGTTTGAAGAAGCAGTAAAAACAGATTCATAACAATAAATAATAAAAAAAATAGAAGCACATATAATGGATTGGTACATGTTTGAGTTCAATACTGCGAGAAAAAGTTTTTTTTTTTTTTTTTTTTATATGATCCTATTTTTTATGAAATTGATTATATGAGGTATGTTTATGAAATAAATAAAAAAAAACCAGAATTAAGGATTTCCAAAAAACAAAAAAGTCGCATTTATAATTTTTTTTATCAAAAAACATGAATTTGCAGGACTCCAAATTTTTTAGGTATAATACTATAAATTATCATGGTTTTAATGTTTAAAATTTTTTTAGAATGATTATGTTTGGAAAATTAAATTATATATTCAAAATAAAATAAAATCGTTAATTGGAATTTAAATTAAATATCATAATTAAAAACTTTATATATATAAGGCCCCGGTCCTGGTGCCCTACTTTGGCGTTTGATTTACTCATAAACACAGTTTATAAATATCAGAGCTAATTAAAAACTTTTCGCGGAATATAAAACATCAAACATATATTAAATAATCATTCAAATATTTCCAAAATAAACAACTTTTGTCTCGAAACATAATTTAAAAGTCATTTTAAAACATCACAACATTCTTCTCAAGATGCCCGTATCTTCAGTCAATGCCATGTGCCTTCATCAAGCGAACTGCCTTAGCCTATTCACCCGCGTGCATGCTAAAAGTCAGGTACGCTGAGTGAGTTCTAGTTAATCAGACAAAATACAAGACATTCACATACTCACAAATATACGTATCCGAATATACATATTACATACTTAACCTGTCTACCTTTCTTTCATACATGTATACATACTTTCTCTCTAACTTTCGTACTTTCATTCTTTTACACTGTACATTACATACATAACTATATATCGTTTTAAAGAGCATTTCGCCCTATAACCTTCGCAGATATTATTAGGGTCTGCAACCTTGTAACCTTCATAGATATTATTAGGGTCTGCAACCCTTTAACCTTCGCAGATATTATTAGGGTGTGCAACCTGGTAACCTTCGCAGATATTATTAGGGTCTGCAACCATATAACCTTCACATATATTGTTAGGGTCTGCAACCCGATAACATTCGCAGATATTATTAGGGTCTGAAACCCGTTAACCTTCGTGATACATACATAACTATCGTTACATTTTAAAGAGCCTTCTGCCCAATAACCACACAGATATTGTAAGGGTCTGGTCGTTAACATCACAGATATTCTAAGGGTCTGGTCCCCAACATCACAGATATTATTAGGGTCTGGTCCCTATTATCACAGATTTATTAGGGTCTTGTACCTATTCTCACAAATATTATTAGGGTCTGGTCCCTATCCTCAAAGATATTATTAGGGTCTGGTCCCTTTATTCCGTACAACCATACCATACCTTTCTTTATTTTTATCTGCATAAAGTTTCATACATACTCTCAATCTTTTCTATATCATTCATACATCATACATAAGGCAATCACATATCATACACTTACCACTTAAGGTAAGTGTATTAACTTATCACATCGAGTATGCACACAGCCCCGAAAACATTACAAGGAAGTGGGGCTAGAAACTCACATGGACCCGGTTATGTTCGGAGTTAACTATAATCCATTCCTTAGTTGTGCACGGCTAACTCTTAAACATATATATTTGTTAAGTAATCGTGTAACTAATTAAGTTGGTATTTTTGTTAACTAACGTTCTTGTTAAGCTAAGATCGCTTATTTAGTTAAACGGATCTATGGGGTTACCTTAATTAACGAATGTATGTTTTACTCTTTATTTATTAAGTGTGCTCATCTTTATTATATTGTATATATATATATGTATGTATATACATATATAAAAATATATATCCTTCATTCGTGGACGAACTTGTCCGTAAAAATTTAATACACGTGCTACAATGGCAATTACAATGGGAAGCAAGGCTGTAAGGCGGAGCGAATCCGGAAAGATTGCCTCCTTAAAATGAAAATAAAAAAGAAAAAAATGCGAGGTTTTTTAATTTGGTTTATTGGTCTAATCGAATCAAACCCTTCTATTCGAATGAACCTTTCTAACTGAATAGAACCAGGCCAGTCGAATCACATAAATCGCAAAAATGTGTGAGGTCCAAGACTCAAACCTGGGTCCCTTCTTTCACACAACCACACATCCACCACTACACCAATCCTTCTTGGATGTTAATTCATCCACCTTGATAATTCTTATATTAAACATTCCAGATTTCCTTTTCTCCTTCTCTTTAATAATCAACTACTCTATTATCATTATTATTATTTCGATACTCTGCTGCTGCTACCTTCCCATCATTGTTATTATTATACGGTTATTATTATTATTAGTGTTGCACCATTTGTTCAATCATTATTAGGATTAAACTTTTATTTTATTTATATGATCATGTACTGCAGAAGCTTCAAATCTATTATTATTAGTATTATTACACTTTATTACACTAAGTATTATTATTATTATTATTATTATAAATATTATTATAAATCTCATATTGTTATTATTATTACTAGTATAATGATTATTGTAATCATCCACTTATTATACCCAACCAAGATCTAGCTCGTTTTGGATAAAGTTTGAACCTTTATCGATTTCAAAGCCCGATTTAGCTAGATCTAGAGTACTAAACGAGCCAAACTTAAACGAACAAGCTTTCGTAATAAAACGTACCTTAGATGAATCGGTTTCACGAATATAAACATATCTCGGCGTTTATCTTGCTCGTATAGATGCTCGAACACCAAGAAGCTCCGGTTCTTCCTCGGATTTGGATCCGAAAAAGGAAGAGAGAGCTTTTTTTGTGTGTGTATTGGTAAAAATGGAAAGTGACTAGGGTTTAATGGGTATATATATACTCCTTAAGTATGGACCTTAGGCCCATTAGCTCATTAGTTAATGATTTATTTTAAGCCCAACACTATTAAAGCTTACCATCCTTTATATTATTATATTATTTATTTAATGACAATTAAATAAGAGTATATAAATAAAAATATTTCTTTATTTATTATTTAAAAACGCCGGATGTTACAAGTTTACCCTCCCTAAAAGAGGTTTTGTCCCCGAAACCTAACTATTACTTAAACAATTCTGGGTAAAACTTGCGCATTTCTTCTTCAACTTCCCATGTAGCATTTGATCCCTTACGATTCTTCCATATCACTTTCACCAAGGGGATAACTTTACAACGAAGTTGTTTTTTTACTTGTGGTCGACTATCTCTATGGGTTGTTCAATGTAGTTCAACTGTTCATCAACCTTGATGTCTACTAATGGGCACATGAGACGTGTCATCTGCTAAGCATTTTCTTTGTTGAGACACTTGAAAAGTAGAGTGAATTCCTTCTAACTCCTCGGGTAAATCTATCTTGTAAGCCACTTCACCCACACTATCTACAATCTTAAGCGGTACAATGTACATTGGACTCAATTTTCCTCTCTTCCTGAAACGTATAATTCCCTTTCAAGGCGAGACCTTGAACATCACGTTGTCACCAACGTTAAACTCAGTCGGTCGTCGCCGCTTATCAGCATATGACTTCTGTCGTTCTTGAGAAACTTTCATTCTTGCCATGATCTGATCAAACCTTGAAGAGGTTTCTTGCACAACTTCTAAACTTCCAATCTCCTTATGACCAATCCCCCCCCCCCCCCCCAACATATAGGAGTTCTACAACGTATACGATACAACATCTCAAATGGTGGTATACCAATACTCGAGTGGTAGCCCTTGTTATAAGAGAATGCAGATGATCATCCCAACTCCCTCCAAAGTCTAACACACAAGCACGTAGCATAGCCTCAAGAGTTTGGATAGTCCTTTCAGAGCCCATCTGTATGAGGGTGATACGATGTACTGATGTTCAATCTTGTTCCCATAGCTTCATGGAACTTCTTCCAGAATCTTAAGTGAGTATCTCTATCAGAAACAATCGATAAAGGTACTCGATGCTTAGCCACGACCTCTTTTATGAACACATTTTCTAACGTTTCCGATGAGATGGCCTCTCGTATAGGCAAAAAGTGAGCACTTTTCGTTAAACGGTCCACTATTATCCAAATGGTATCATGTTGTTTAGCTGTACGAGGTAGCTTAGTTATGAAATCCATGGTGATATGTTCCCATTTCCATTTTGGTATCTCTAGAGGATGCATCTTCCCATAAGGTTTTCGGTGTTTTGCTTTGACTTGCAAGCAAGTTAAGCACTTACTTACATAATCTACTACATCGTTTTTCATACCCGGCCACTGGTAGTCTCTCTTCAGATCCTTATACATTTTGGTGGATCCCAGATGAATCCAGTATCTCGACTTGTGAGCTTCATTTAATACTCGATCTCTAAGATCTCCATGGCGTGGAATCCACATACGGTCAAACCTGGTCTTCACACCATGAGTGTTGTCCATCAGCTTCGTCTTGTTATCCGAAGATTCTTTCCTTCTTCATTAGCCCTTCATCTATAAGCACCTTAGACTGAACTTTGATGATCTCTTCTAAGAGATCTGAGTTAATGTTCAGCTTATAAGACTTCACTGTTGCAATGACTTCTTCATTCTTACGGCTTAGCGCGTCCGCAACCACATTAGCCTTACCAGGATAGTATTTGATATTACAATCGTAGTCCTTGATCAACTCTAACCATCTCCTCTGTCTCATGTTCAACTCTTTTTGCTCGAAGAAGTACTTTAAACTCTTATGATCGGTATATATAGTACACTTAGTACCGTATAAGTAGTGTCTCCATATCTTTAGAGCATGCACTACTGCGACTAGCTCTAAGTCATGCATCGGGTAGGTAATTTCGTGAACCTTAAACTGTCTGGACGCGTAAGCTATCACCTTTCCTCGCTGCATTAACACGCAACCTAACCCACCATGCGAGACATCCGTACAAACAACCAAATCCTCGTCACCATCTGGTAGAGCAAGGATTGGATCTTGTGTGAGTCTTTTCTTCAATTCCTCAAAATCCTCCTCTTGGAACTTACCCCAATTGAATACTATAGACTTTTGGGTCATTCCGGTTAACGGTGCGGCTATCTTGGAGAAGCCTTCAATGAAACTCCTATAATAGCCAGCCAACCCTAAGAAACTTCGAATATCAGTCGGGTTTTGCGGAGACTTCCAATTGATTATCGCCTCAATCTTAGCTGGGTCCACAATAATCCCTTCAGGATTGATTATGTAACCTAGAAACTGTACCTCACGCAACTAGAATGCGCACTTCAAAAACTTAGCATACAGCTTCTCTTTCTTCAAAATCTCCAATACTTCTCTTAGATGCTCAACGTGATCAGTATCAGTCTTTGAATATATCAATATATCGTCAATAAACACGATAACTAATTTTCTAGAATCGGCCAACATACCCTATTCATCATGTCCATAAATGCTGTGGGATCATTCGTTAAACCGAACGACATCACGAGGAACTTGTAGTGTCCATACCGCGTCCGAAACACCGTTTTAGGGATGTCTGACTCCTTCACCTTCAGCTGATGATAGCCTGATCTAAGGTCTATTCGCGAGAACCAACTTGAACCTTGTAGTTGGTCAAACAAATCATCAATACGTGGCAACAGATATCTGTTCTTCACCGTAAGCTTATTCAACTCATGATAGTCTATGCGCATTCTCATACTTCCATCCTTATTCTTAACAAACAACACCGGTGCTCCCTAAGGGGAAACACTCGGCCTTATGAAACCCTTGTCGAGGAGTTCTTGTAGCTGGGATATCAATTCTATCATCTCGGATGGCTCCAGGTGGTAAGGTGCTTTTGCGACGGGTTGTGCTCCTGGTATTAAGTCTATATGGAATTCTAACCCTTGCTCCGGTGGCAACCCTGGAAGGCCTCAGGGAACACCTCTGGGTAGTTACGCACAACAAGAACATCTTTTACTTCTTTTGTCTCAGCTGCAGCCTTGAGAACATACGCCAGGTAGGCACCACACCCTCGCCTTAACAAAACTCTGGCTTTTATCATCTAAATGACATTAATCCCTGAACTTTCTTTATCACCGTATACCATCACCGTACCACCATCCAAGGACTTTAACCTTATCAACTTACTCCTACACACTATCTGAGCCTCAAACTCAGATAGCCAATCCATTCCCAAAACCACATCGAACCCTCCTAAGATCATAATATACATGGTAACAGGGAACTCATGTCCCTCTTAATATAACTTACAATCTTTAACCATTCTCATTATCCTAAATGAGGTTTCTCTAGCGGTTTCTACGATAAAAGTTTCAAGCATACGACGACATTTCATTTTTGCTAATTTACTAAATGTTGTAGCTACAAAACTCCTATTTGCACATGAATCAAACAATATAGAAGCGGAATACCGTTTACTAGAAACGTACCTGTCACAACATCTGGGATCTGCTTGGCCTGCTCCTGAGTCAACATGTAGGCTCTAGTCTTTGACCTTGATGGTTCAGCATCTTTCTTTCCGCTTCTTCCAGCTTCAGTACATTCCCTGGCCATGTGACTCGTCTTGCCACATTGGAAACATGCTGGTTTCTCACTGCACTCATGAGCATAGTGCCTCACCTTCCCGCACGTATAACAGGCGTTTGTTCCAACTCTACACTCTCTTCCATGCGCCTTTCTACATTTGTGACAAATATCAGTTCCAACACCCCACTTGCATTCGCCACCGTGCATCTTCCCACACGTCTTGCACGTCTTCTTTTTCCACACTTTCTGTCTCTTATCCTTAGGGTTCCAAAATTGAGTACCGATTCATTTAGTAGGAGCAATCCATTTCTTCTCCTTATTTTCTTCCACTACCACATCATCCACAGTCAGATCATCATAAACCATTTCTGCAAGATCAACTGCAGAATCAAAAGTAGTAGGATTACTAGCCATGATTAAGGTGCGAACGTTCTGTGGTAGCCCTCTGATGTCACACTTGTTTCGTTTGGCTTTAGTGTTCACCATGTCAGGCACCAACCTCGACATGTGGTTGAATTCGGTAGTGTACTCACGGTGTGTCATCATTCCTGCCTTCAGATTCAGAAACTTCATCTCTGCCCTCTCAACTTCAGCAGCAGCACAGAGACGTTTCATGACCAACTCCTTTAGATCATCCCACCTCATAGCGTTAATCTCTTCCCGTGTCTTTCTTTGTTCCACAGTTTCCCACCAGTACATAGCCTCATCACCAAGTGACTGAGTAGCATTACCTACTGATTGGTCGGGACGGCACTCGCTAATTTGGATAACCTTGTTCATTGTGGTTATTCACTGGAGAGTAGCGATTCGGACTCCTAAACCAGCTAGCTTCGGCGGGTCACAACCTTAGAATGACTTGTAGTTACACCCACCTCGGCCCATCTTCCTTTCATCAATTTTTACAGACCTAACCTCACTCGAGTCACCCTTCTCTCTTTCATCATCCTTCTTACCATTCTCCCATGTCCTCCCAGTGGTCCTTGCATGGCTTTTAACAGATTCTTCACTGCAGCAGCTCAACTTGAGCAATGGCGGCTTGAACAACATATCCAGTTGATACCCTTCATTGTTGATTGGTCGTCGCAAAGTTTCACTCCTCTCCTCTCTTGTGTTAGTAACTAGTTCTACAGAAGGTTCTAGGAAAATGGGTGGTCTGCCACAACGCCCTGTACGACCTCCTTGACCAACAACCTTTCTTGCTCCAGCCATTCGTAATTCTTGCTCCAACCACTCGTAATCTATAAGGAAACACAAACGTCATCACTCAAAGAACTATTTAGTACAAGGATAGTAAGGCTAACAGGCAATAACAATAGTCATCTGTGATTAGCTGATCACATTACTTTCCGTGTCCTACACACTTTCCTTTATGAGTCCACTTGTGCTAGCTCTACTTTTAGATAGTTAGGCAATCAAATAGTTCATGTAATCATATACTCCTATCTCTAGCAATTAAGCTAACATCCTTACACATGAAATTAATCATATAATTTACCTTTACATAGCTTGCTTGAGTGACACATGGCTTTCTTGAACTGGCATCTTCTTTCTTTTCTTTCTTATGTCCCATTCTCTGTTTGAGTCTAAGAATGTAGGATGCTTATTTCTCTCGAACTTATGCTCTGATACCAACTTATAAGGCCCCGGTCCCAATGCCCTACTTTGGCGTTGGATTTACTCATAAAAACAGTTCTAAATATCAGAGTTAATTAAAAAATTTTTGCGGAGTATAAAACTTCAAACATATATTACATAATCATTCAAATCTTTCCAAAATAATCAACTTTTGTCTCGAAACATAATTTAAAAGTCATTTTAAAACATCACAACATCTTCTCAAGATGCCAGTATCTTCATTCCAATGCCATGTGTCTTCATCAAGCGAGCTGCTTTAGCCTATTCACCTGCGTGCATACTAAAAGTCAGCTATGCTGAGTGAGTTTGAGTTAATCAGGTAACATACAAGACATTCACATACTCACATATATACGTATCTGAAGATACATATTACTTACTTAACCTGTCTACCTTTCTTTCATACATGCATACATATTTTCTCTCTTTCTTTCGTACTTTCATTCTTTTACCCTGTATATTACATACATAACTATCTATTCGTTTTAAAGAGCATTTCGCCCTATAACCTTCGCATATATTATTAGGGACTGCGACACTGTAACCTTCACAGATGTTATTAGGTCTGCAACCCTTTAACCTTCGCAGATATTATTAGGGTGTGCAACCCGGTAACCTTCGCAGATATTATTAGGGTCTTCAACCATTTAACCTTTGCAGATATTATTAGGGTATGTAACCCGGTAAACTTCGCATATATTATTAGGGTCTGCAACCCGGTAACCTTCGCGATACATACATAACTATCGTTACATTTTAAAGAGCCTCCCGCCCTATAGCCTCACAAATATTGTAAGGGTCTGGTCCTAAGATCACAGACATTATAAGGGTCTTGTCCCCAACATCACAGATATTATTAGGGTCCGGTCCCTATCCTCACAGATATTATTAGGGTCTAGTCGCTATCCTCACAGATATATTATTAGGGTCTGGTCCATTTATTCCATGCAACCATACCATACCTTTCTTTATTTTTATCTGCATAAACTTTCATACATACTCGCAATTTTTTATATATCATTCATATATCATTCATACATTATACATAAGGCAATAACATATCATACACTTACCACTTAAGGTAAGTGTATTAACTAATCACATCGAGTATGCACACAGCCCCGAAATCATAACAAGGAAGTGGGGCTAGAAACTCACCTAGAGCCGGTTACGTTCAGAGTTAAATGTAATCCATTTCCTTAGTTGTGCGCGGCTAACTGTTAAATATATATATATATATATATATATATATATATTTATTAAGTAATCGTGTAACTAAATAAGTTGGTGTTTTTGTTAACTAACGTTCTCGTTAAGATAGGCTCGCTTGTTTAGTTAAAAGGATCTATCGGGGTTACCTTAATTAATGAATGTATGTTTTACTCTTTATTTATTAAGTGTGCTCATCTTTATTATATTATATTATGTATATATATATATATACATACATATATAAAGATATATATCTTTCATTCATCGACGAACTTGTCCATAAAAATTTGATAGGACTTAACGGAGTTGATGAGGTTGATTAATTTGGTTTATTTGTCATACTGGATTAGCCTTGGTTACTACGGACTAGGCCCAATCAGTTTAGGACTTGATTAGACCAGGCTCAATTGCATTGAACTGGGTAATCGAATCGAACCCTTTCTAAGCGATTCGAACGGGTCTAATCGAATCGAACTGGTCTAATCGAATCGAACCCTTTTTAATCGAATGAACCCTTCTATTCGAATGAACCTTTTTAAACGAATGAACCCTTCTAACTGAATCAAACCAGGTCAGTCGAATCATAAAAATCGCAAATATGGTTTGCGAGGGCCGAGACTCGAACCCGGGTCCCTTCTTTCACACAAACACGCATCCATCACTCCATTAATCCTGCTTGGATGTTAATTCATCCACCTTTATAATTCTTACATTAAGCATTCTAGATTTCCTTTTCTCCTTTTTAATAATCAACTGCTATATTATCTGTATTCTTATTTCGTTACTTTGCTGCTGTTACCTTTCCATCATTGTTATTATTATACGGTTATAATAATAATAATAATAATAATAATAAAAATAATAATAGAATTTCTATTATTATTATTATTATTTATTATTAATTATTATTATTATTATTATTATAAGGGGAAGGTTCATGTACATTTTAATCTTAACATGAGAACGTAGGAAATAATACGAATTTATAAAAAAATGAGAATGTAAGAGACAATACCAAATACATTATCAATATACATAATCAATGATTTGTAATAACAAAGAAAAAAACCTAAAAACTACAACAAAAGAATCAAAATCAAGAACAAAATAATAACAACAAATACCAACAAATACTTATAACAACAAAAGAAAAAAACTAATAATAACAACAAAATATAAATCAGCAAATAGTTAAAACGTCTCATAATCGAAAATTAGCAAATACAAACAAAAAATAACAGCAAACACCTATTAAAATAAAACTAATGTTAACAACAAATTGGTTCTCACTGTTTTCTTCTTAAGAATAAAATGTATTTGATCCTATTTAATTATTATTATTATTATTATTTTTGTTATTGTTGTTGCACCATTAGTTCAATCATTGTTAGGATTTAACTTTTATTTTATTTATAGGATCATGTACTGCAACAGCTTTAACTCTGTTATTATTAGCATTATTACACTTTATTACTCTTAAGTATTATTATTATTATTATTATTATTATTATTATAAATCTCATATTTTTATTATTATTACTTGTATAATGATTATTGTTATCATCCACTTATTATACCCAACCAAGATCTAGTTCGTTTTGGATAAAGTTCAAACCTTTATCGATTTCAAAGCCGATTTAGCTAGATCTAGAGTACTAAACGAGCCAAACTTAACGAACAAGCTTTCCGTTATAAAACTTACCTTAGATGAATCGGTTTCACGAACACAAACAAATCTCGGTGTTTATCTTGCTCATAGAGATACTCGAACACCTAGAAGCGCCAGTTCTTCCTCGGATTTGGATCCGAAAAAGGAAGAGAGAGTTTTTTTAGTGTGTGTTTTGAGTGTGTGTTGGTAGAAATGAAAAGTGGCTAGGGTTTAAGGGTTTAAGGGTTTAAGGGGTATATATATACTCCTTAAGTATGGACCCTAGGCCCATTAGCTCACTAGTCCATGATTTATTTTATGCACAACACTATTAAAGCCTACCATCCTTTATATTATTTTATTATTTATTTAACGACAATTAAATAAGAGTAAATAAATAACAATATTTCTTTATTTATTATATAAAAACGCCGGATGTTACAATATATATATATGAAGTGAGAAGTTTTGCATAATTCAAATTCAATTCACGAGTTCTTGTTAACAAATGTTGATTTCTTTGATAAAAAGTAAGTTATATATTTAGCATAATTATATTTAGATATTAAATTTTTGTAAATGGTTATTGTTTTTCCCGATGAGGATTGATGAACTCGATATTGATCTACGAAACCGAAAACGCACGGTGGTGTTCGGTGCGTTTCGGTACTAATAAATAAAACGACCGAGCATATACACAAGATGTAAATAATCACTTGTTGAAGCTCACTTGAAATTTTGGCAGAGTTTCGGTACAATACGGTGTCTCGTAATATGAATGGCTTTGTAACTAAAACTAACTAAACATATATATATAATATATATATATACACAACACTCATTCCTTACTTAATCAGCTCATTAGTTATCTCCTGCTTCCTCTCATTCGTTAAGCTTAAATTTATCATTCATCACATGTTGCTCCCATTTGCCATCCATTCGTTGACTTAGCCAAACTCTATTACCCTGTAATGAATGACCCTTACACTTTAACAAATGAACCTCTCTCACTAAGACATACAATATTCTAAACATATATCATAACATAATTACAAAGACTAAGCGGCACGTCATTTCAACTCCCAGCACATGTCACATTTCATGTACTAACGGACTCCCCTTTGACAATTGATGTTGTTCGTTAAGCTATAGTCTTTGTCGCTTTCAGCTGGTCTTCACGTGTGTCTCTATATAGAAAACGACGTGCAGAATGCACTAACAAACTCCCCTTTGGCATTAGTTGTACATCTCCAATCTTTATCAATATCAAGCATGTACACACGATCAGCGTCTTCACTCCCTCTTAACTCGAATACTCTGCCATAAGTTAAATTCACCATCTTAAGAAGATACAAGAATTGAATATCATCATTCTGTCAAAACTGCAGTCAATCAACACATTCTATCAATAAACTGTATATCTTTATCTTGATTTCTTATTTCAGCACAAAATTTTATGAATAGAAATGTGTGATCTCTTGAAACTCGGCGGAAACGATTTGAAAATGTGTATCGCTTGTCGAAAGATTAAAAATAAATTGGAAAGAACAAAATCTTTTTGGCTTTTACAAAGTTTATACTAAAGAACACCCAATATATTTTGATATTACAAAATTTATATCAAATCACAACTAAAATCTTTTTGCACTTTTATTAAAAGAACGAAAAGAAAATTAAAGCAGTAAATGTAAGCAGTAAAAATAATCTATATTTTTTTGTGAGAAAGATCAAGGCATGGGATCATATTGAACAGTAACGTCCTAGATTGCAGTTCAATTTCGACATTATTATGAACATAAACCAACGATGATTGCAGACATAATTGTCCACTTTAAACTTTATACAAATCCTTCAGTAACTTTACGATACATTTTAAAATTCAATTAAGCACAAATCTTATGTGGACCCCAACTTTCAGAAAAGGTTTTTATATCCATACACAGTGAATTTCACATGTATGTATTTTTCATTCTTAAAATGATTAGCTATGACCCATGCAAAAATAACAAATTTAAAATAAAGCAGAAAGTTAAAATTTTCCCTTAAGATCGTATTACTACACGCAGATAAGGTTCCATTTAAGCATAATAAAAGGATAAAATAAGTTGAAGTTGTACAAGGCCTTAACCTCCAGTTCGATACATGACTTTCACACGTTTGTGCTTATAGTATACGCGGAGAAGGTCCAAGGCTTCTACGAAACACCAAGAAAATAAAGGCTAAATACTTAGGCCTTAACCTCTCTGATCAGTATTCCTACACGCGTAGAGGATCCAATTTCTTTGTAAAATAAAAGAAAAAATAAGTTAAATTTCTTTGCAAAATGAACGCATGTACACACAACAATCTTTAAACTTTGTTGTACTTAAAATAGACGTTAACTGAGCATCAAGATGTAATACCACTAGATTTGACAAGCATTTAGGTTTATATCTTTTCAGCACCTATACGATCTGTTAAGCCATACACATCATGCAATTGATCTTATGACACTTTTTAGTCTGATTTATTCACGTGTTAGGTCTGCTAAGTCAATGTACCATCATTACCCATATACGTCGGATCAATATCTTAAATGTTATATTTTCCCAAAATTAACATGTTTTGTATTTTTATATTTTTCATACAGAAAAGACATTATTTTTTTGGATTTTTTCTAAAATTTCCCCCCTAAATATGTAAAAAATACGAGAAAAAGTTGCAGAAAATAACGTAGAAACGAAAAACGATCTTCCAACATTGATAAAATCTTTTGAAAATCTTGTTCACCAAAAAGAAATCTTGCATTTAAAAGTGTGAATAATGAACAGTTTTCTTATTGAAAATTTTATGAATTTTATATATTTGCAAGTATCAATCAAGTCAAACTAAACCAATATGTCGAGATAACCCACTATCAATAAATTTGATTTAACAACAATTCACTTGACAATGATAGATCTTCTTGGATATCCCTTCACAAACTAAATAATAAACGAGAAACTGGAACCCAGATCAACGTCTTAGGTTGAACAATATCCTCAACATGATCAGCAACAGCTGATGAGATCCTTGGTTTCCAAGCTAGTAACGGTTTATCAGCTTGTTGACTCAAAACTTTAACATCGTAACAACTGTGACACTGTTTAGGAGATTTTAAAATGAATTAACACAAACTCTTTGTTGTTTAGTTGTTTGTTCAAGTGTCTAAAATTGCCCAAAAGTTAATGAAACATTGTTAAAAGCATCAAGCAATTTCAGTCTTCTCATGTAAGGACAATCAACAATCAAATGTCCGTTAACATTGCAGTAAAAACATATTCTCAATTTAACCCGCGTCGAAGTGAATCTGATACAAGATTAGACGCAGAGGGTTGAATTTTCTCACGATTTTTCTTTTGTAAAAAATTCAAGATTTGAACACTATGCAAAATTTCTAATACATCAGAACCAGTAGATTTGACAAATTTGTTATATTAAAACTACATTACTTTGGATTCCTTTTCGGGTTTTGATTTTAGCCTTTTTCATTTCCCCAATAGGCATCACTGGTGCATCATAATTATGAAAAACTGAGTTTAACACACTCAGGTTTAACAAGAGCTATCGGAAAGAGCTCATCGGCAAACATCTTGTCAACACCTATTAATTATATTTATAAACTTTCTAGTTTTTACCCTTAACACTCTATTTTGAAAATGATTTTGATATCTTTTCAGAAATAACCTTCTTCTCACATGTATTTGGTGTAACAACCAATTTTTGATTTCTCAGCAGTTTGTGGTTCTAAAAGAATATTAGTTTTAATAGGTATATTTTCATTTTTTTGAATCACTACTGGTTCAACCACATCTTCAATAAGAACTTCATTATCATTCTGGAAGAAAACCATATTGCTTTGAATATGAGATTTTGTAGTTAAACAATGTTTCTTTCTTAACAGACCTCTTTAGATCAACTGGTTCAACGTTCCCCTCATTGTTTATTTTATACTTGCTAACAGTCACGGGTTGATCTTCTGTCAGTGGAATGTTAATGTCCACATCGTTTAGATATACCGTGTTTGGTCGTATGGTGTAATCATTATGAATAGGAGGAGGGATTTCAACAAATCCTAAACCAGTTTTAACACCCTTATGATGATTGTTGTTAACTTCAATAATTTCACTGAGTAGAAAAGATGAATTTCTAAATTACCCAATTTATTCTTTAACTCCAGCACCTCATTTTCAAGCTCAGCTATTTTGGTTATGAGTCCCAAAATCTCTTGAAACTATTTTTCAATCACGACTAAATTAACTGAAGCCTCAGCTTTCTAATCATAATTACTATCACACAAGGCATCAATCTTATCTTTATATTTTTGATCAATTTCAACCACTTGCCGACAGTTATCACGAATGATAGTTAAATCCAATACTAACTGAGATTGGGGTGACGAAGTGATTCAAGTTTAGACTTATATTCACCACAATGAACACACAATGAAAGTCCATGAGAGTACTTATCCAACACATGATTTAGAGCTAACAGCAATAGTGCACGCTCTTAAGATATGGAGACATTACCTGTACGGTACTAAGTGTACTATTTTCACGGATCATAAGAGTTTAAAGTACTTCTTCGAGAAGAAAGAGCTAAACATCAGACAGAGAAGTTGGTTAGAATTGATAAAGGATTACGACTGCGACATTAAGTACTATTCGGGCAAAGCTAATTTAGCCGCCGACGTGCTAAGTCGTAAGAATGAGGAAGTCATTGCAATGGTGACCAACTGATTATGAATTCAAGCCTATTTGAAGAAATCATCAAGGTGCAATCAGAAGTACTGGTAGATGAAGGATTAGTAAAGAAAGAGAGGATTTTCGGTCAGCAAGACGAGTTGATAGAAAACACGCATGGTGTTAAGACTAGGTTTGACCGTATGTGGATACCACGCCATGGAAGTCTTAGAGGTCGAATCCTAGATGAAGCTCATAATTCAAGGTATTCAATTTGTCCAGGAACCACGAAGATGTACCAAGATTTTAAAAGAGATTACTGGTGGCTAGGAATGAAGAATGATGTAGTAGATTATGTCAGTAAGTGCTTAACTTGTTTACAAGTAAAAGCAGAGCATCAGAAGTCTTATGGAATGATGCAACCTCTGGAGATACCAGAATGGAAATGGGAACACATCACCATGGATTTGATAACTAAGCTACCTCGTACAACTAAGCATCATGATACCATCTGGGTGATAGTGGACCGGTTGACCAAATGTGCTCACTTTCTACCTATACGAGAGGTTATCTCATCAGAAACGTTAGCAAGTTTGTTCATCAAGGAGATTGTGACTAAGCACGGAGTGCCACTGTTAATCGTGTTTGATAGAGATACTCGATTTACTTCGAGATTCTGGAAGAAGTTCCATGAAGCCATGGGGACGAGATTGAACATCAGTACGGTGTATCATCCTCAAACAGATGGACAGTCTGAAAGGACGATCCAAACCCTTGAGAATATGCTACGTACTTGTGTTTTAGATTTTGGAGGAAGTTGGGATGATCATCTGCATCGGGCAGAGTTCTCCTATAATAACAGCTACCATTCAAGTATTGGTATGCCACCGTTTGAGATGCTTTACGGTAGACGATGCAGAACCCCGGTATGTTGGGGAGATATTGGTCAGAAGGAGATGGGAAGTTTAGAAGTTGTGCAAGAAACCTCGTCAAAGTTTGATCAGATCACGGAAAGAATGAAAGCTGCCCAAGACCGTCAAAAGTCGTATGCTGATAAGAGGCGACGACCAATTGAGTTTAACGTTGGTGACAATGTGATGCTCAAGGTCTCACCTTGGAAAGGAATTATTCATTTTAGGAAGAGAGGGAATTTGAGTCCGAGGTACATTGGACCTTTTAAGATTATAGATCGTGTGGGTGAAGTGGCTTATAAGCTGGCTTTGCCCGAAGAGTTAGAAGAAATTCATTCAACCTTCCATGTTTCTCATATTAGGAAATGTCTGGCAGATGACACGTCTCATGTGCCGTTAATGGACATTGAGGTTGATGAACAGTTGAACTACATCGAGCAACCGTTAGAGATAGTCGACCGCAAAGAGAAACAACTTCGTCATAAAGTTATTCCTTTGGTAAAGGTGATATGGAAGCATTGCAAGGGATCGGATGCCACCTTGGAAGTTGAAGAAGATATGCGCAAGTTTTATCCAGATTTGTTTATGTAATAGCTTGGTTTCGGGGACGAAACCTCTTTAAGGAGTAAAGACTTTTAACATCCCATTTTCTCGTTTCGGTTAGTAAAAAAAATATGTGTTATTATGAGTCGGGCTAGTGTTGGGTTAAATAAATATGGGTTATGGACTTGGATTAAAAAGAAAGGAAGAAAAGACCATGAGCTTGAGCCCATGACCCATAGTATATAAACCAACCTTATGCATTAATCCATTCATTTCCACTAACTCCATACACCATCAAAAACACACACTTAGCTCTCTCATCCTACTTTCTCTCTAGTCGAAATTACCATAAGAAACCGAGCATCAACCCGAGGTAAGGATAGTATGATATTGTATAGATCCAAACCCGCTAGATTTAGTCGCGGAACGACAAGCCGACACCCTTAAACCTTTAAAGTCACAAGATCCGGGTGGAATCGGGTATAAACTGTTTGAACTTGTTAATCTCACATAGATCACAGATCTGAGATGTAATTAATCTAACACGTATCTAGTTCATGATTACCCTTGATTGTATGTTATCTGTTATTATTATTAGGATTAGATATATATATATGTGTGTGTGCGTGTGTGTATGTATGTATATAATTAAGATGAAGATCGAGAGAGAGACTGGGCAGAACTTCGTTAATTAACTCTCAAAACTTAACATTAATTGTGAACAGAGTTCACTATAAATAGAAGATAGGTCTAGTTCGCTAACATCCCCTAGCGAACTAGACACTACTTCGTTACATACATAAACAGATAAATAAACTAACGAATCATCTCCTGATTCGTTAAACATCCTTAACGAATCAGGGAGATCTTAACTTAATTTCTGGTTCGCTAAACATCCTTAGCGAACTAGACTAATACTTTAACGAACTAACTTAAAACAATAATATTTTATTACATTAATCAAAACGACAAATACGTAAAAGATAAATACAAAGACTCGAGACGCAAAACCGTGCACTAACAGACGCCCCCTCGTCTTGAGCTCTTTGTCTTTAAATTACTTGAAGCGCTTGGACTGCCAGTCTCTGCAACTATGAATTCCGTTTTCATAGCAAACACGTACAACACGTTGGAATTGAATAGCCAGGTCATAGTATTCATTGCGCTCAAACAGAATCCTGTTCTTGTGTAGCACATCATTGTCGGTCTCGGTTAGATTCACCAACCACATCGGATCAATGATATTTATCACCTCAGTCTTCAAACCCTTTCCCAACACAATGACGGCCTGGCCGATTTTGTTGTCGTAGTACCAGCGGTTGAAAGATAACCACATGTGTTGGTTCATCATCTACACCGGCAAACGCTTCATCGTCTTCCGTGGTTTTACCTTAAGAACCAACTTCTTCCAACCTGTCTTTGGGTCAATCTCATTGAGACGCTTGCAGATTGGAATATGTGGTTTAAAAATTTTGAACCCGTGGTTTACTTCAAACAGCAGGTGTTGGTGAAACCAACTTTCCTGTTTATTCCCGCCCCGATTAATAAACGGACAATACGCCAAAGTGCGCACATCCCATCTCGGTAATGAGAGAAGGTCAGACATCCTTTCGTAATATTGAACGCCCTTCTTCCATTTCACAATGCATACCTTTAATTCAGAATCATAAAGCCAAGAAACGATGTCACCTTGTACTTTTGACACGACCTTGAAAGTAGTCTTTTGATTGGCTTTGGCGCATGCTATGGCTTCAAGTGATTCTTTATCAACATACCTGTGAGCATTGATAATCTTACCAATCCTGTTGTCTTGATGAGCAAACCAGCTATGAATGTCAGCCCAGGATGGATCAATCTTCGGGTTGAATCTTTTGTCAACAAAGTCACCACTTGTTTACCCTTAGATGTCTTCTCGAGATGATCATCTGCTTCTTTTACAATCTTTTCATTAAATATAGGAGCACCTTGATCAACATTTGTGTGTTGAAACAAGTCCGGATACTCCTCAGCAGTCACATCTTCCACCTCAATTTCCTCATCTTCATAAATAAAATCCGTCCTCAACTCCACCATAGGATCATTTAGGATCTCGTCATCATTGATTACCTCAGCATCAGGCTCAGTCTCTAACACGGTCATCTCTTCTTCATTCAGACCAAGCAAGATTGCAATCTGCTCTCGTGTCAGTGACTTGTCAACAAACTGCCCCACTGCTATCTTATCAGAATTCACCATGCTCCTAATCACCCCCTTATCATCCATAAATATAACCGTATCAGCCTCAATCATCTCAATTGGTTTGGCAGCTGAATGGTCATGATAAACAATGATCTGTTTGCCCGAATCATCAACAGAACTCGTACCCGCACCAGAAGCTGGGTCTTGAGTTTGTTTAGGCTCACCACCAGCACCAGATTCATTAGGATCTTCCTCATCATTCTTGATCTTCTTTAAAGCATCATCTTTGCAAGTCAATTGTAAGATCAGATCCTCTTGTTCTTTAATTTCACCCCCTGAGACTCAACAATCTCACGTATAAGCTTCTTCTGGTTCTCCATCAATCGTTCTTGATTCATATGGTCAGCAGACATTTGGTTTTCATACAAATGAAGAATATTCAAAAGCATGTTTGTCTGACGGTTTGGTGGCATAGCATACAAAGATGGATGAACAGGCTGGATTGGTCCATGTAGCCTTGTAATTCTCATAAATGAGAGATCACTAGGTGGAGGAGGCCTCATTGACGGTGTTGGATGAATAGTAGACGGTGTAGCAGAAGGCACTTGTATCTCTATTAAGGCCATCTGTGGAATCATACCCAACTGCTCGTGAGGTACCATCGTCGTTGTCAATGTAAGCGCCGGAGTGCTAGTAGTAGTTGGCACTACCGGGCGTTGAGGAACTACAGGACGAGATGGTGGAACCCCAATAATTACACCAACTCCAGCTGATACTTGTCTCTTTGCTGGAGCCTCAAAGGCTGGTGCTTTACCTTTTCGTTTCCTTTCACGTTGAGCTGCAATGGTAGCAGCTAACGCAACTTCGACAACAGCTTGTTGTTCTCGAGAGCTGCATCACCATTACCACCGTTTCCACCTTCTCCATCTCCTCCATTACCACCATCATCTCCATCATCACCATCTTTCCCACCTTCTCCTCCCTCACGCTCAGAATCCGAGTCATCATGGATCCAGCGATCCTCGGGAGGACATACATAATCAGGGTTAATGATATGACCAATCATCCATTTGTCCCGTGGTCTCTCCTTACGATAAATCGTCATTCTACGCACCGTGTCAGCCTTCATGTGTTCTAGATCAAGGACATCATTCACTAACGTTCGATCAATCACCTAGTCTGGAATAAGATCTTGAATTATCAGCTGTAGAAATCGGGGATACATCAAGAACTTCTTTTTCTGAATCGTCTGCTGAACTTGTTCTTTCAGATGATCGAAAACCATTTCCGAGTAGTTTAATGGCTTGTTGAGAATAAGAGCCACAAAAGCCAATTGCAAACTTATACGTCACTCATCAAATCCACCTTTACGACCACCCATGCAATGAATCAGGATGTGTAAAAGATACTTATAAGGTGGGCACAGTCCGTTCTTGTTAAACAAAGAATCGTCAATATTTCTACCATAAAATACCCTTGTAAATAGGCCCTTGATTAACCTCTTATCAAACTCACTTGGGTTATCATCATTATCCCCAAACCGAAGCACCTTACTAATCACATCAACATCCACAGTTATAAGAGTTTGATTGATTGTTGCTCGAATGTGATTCTCAGTGTCAACAAACTCAGCAGTATCCCAGAACTGCCTAATAATACTTAGATAAACTTTAGGTTTGGCAGTTATAGCATAATGTATCACCGAACGACGTAGAAATGCTAACATAGCCCCAAACAGAGCTTCATCAGCAACGTCTGAATCAACATAATCACAGATATTGTGCTTCTTGTCAAAGGATAGCAGTTGGACCTCTTCTTGTTCCTGAGGTCGTTCTTGATCTTGTGGTTGGTCTTGTTCTTGAGGAGCAACGGGTGGATCTTGATCCATTTGATCGGCCATTTCACTAAATAAATATAAACGGTTATAAGTAATGAGAAGTTGTATATATATTTACCATTTATAAGTAAAGTATATATTTAATGTGTCAATTTCGTATTGATGTATCGTATTAGCGGCTAGATCTTGGTCTCTATGACGTTCTCTCAATTTTGTTGATGGTGTATTTAATTTTGTTTGTAATCGATGTATCGATGCGTTTAGACCTTTAGAATAATTTATTAATTACAATGTTTAGTAAATTTAATTAAATAATTAAAATTGAAATGTCATTCGTTTGATTATCAATCTGATTCGTTACAAATATGTAACAAATCAATTGATTCGCTATCAGGTAAATATGTTAACGAAATAGACTTAGCGAATTACTATTCAAAAGAACGAACTAGATTCCAGTTCGTTATGATTAACTTATTCGCCAAACAAGTTCGTGTGAATTCTTAACGAATTGGACACTAAATAGTTCCAATTCGCTAAAAATAACGAATGGTCAATAATAACTTGATCTTTGACTCTCATAGTCAAAGTCAAAATTCGATTAAGAACACTGAAAGTCACAATATGAAACCAGTATCAACTAATCCATAATTATCGTTGAATAACCGAATCAACAGACGTAATGATCTCAGAAACACAATACGAAGTACATGGAGTTGAAATTGAAGTTCAATACCGTGAAATAAGTTAGATATAATCAGAGTGTTAACAGAGCATAAACCCCTGAAAACATAAACAATTAATCGACCCGGCAAACAGTAATCAAACCTTGATTAAAGTCCACCAAGAGTCTCGGAATCACATTCCGATCACAATAGTAACAAAATGAGCGATTTTTACACAGTATAGCCTATATTACACAGGGTTTAAACCTCGTAAAAACCCTTATAGAAAAAGTGTCTAATTAGCCTATCTATACTGTGACATTTTTGACGAAAATCACATAGAAGTGATCATCTATACCTTAGTAACACACTGATGTATTCAAAGTTCGAATTTCAAAAGTCAAAAAATCAGTGAAAATTTGAACAGGGTTTCTTTAGGTATAAGGAAGAAGGGTGAATAGTGAAGGACGGTTCGTGTAACCTGTCTTTTATACTATTACACGCTTCCCACTGTACCCTATGTACAAATCAAACAAATTCGTTAGAGATTTAAATAACGAATCAGCTGATTCGTTCACCTTATATGAACACGTGGCATAACGAATTAAAATTCAAATCGTGTCTTGATTCGTTAAATATGCATAACGAATTGGATGTATCTCGTTACAGAGTGCGGAAGCGAATTAGAGAACGAACTAGAAAATAGTTCGTTAAAGGATACCCTAATTCGTTATCCATAAATAACGAATTGATCATTAACGAATTGATCATTATGTAATTTTAAATGAATCAAAATAAATAAAATAAATTAAAGAATTAATAAATTTAAATTAATTTTAAAAGAATTACCGAGGACCTGTATCCCGATAATCAAATACTTTAAAAAAATACTGTTTCACTCTTTGAAACCGATAACTAAATCATTTAAATAATAAGTAAAATGAAATGAAAAATATTTTTGGTATTTAGCAATATATAAAGAATGTATTTTAATGAAAAGAATCCGAAATAAAAAATAAAAAAAATATAAAATCTTTTTGTGTTTTATATGTTTTTCAAAAATAGAACATATTTTGGGTATTTTTGATGAGTTTGAGCAGAGAATCATATTGACCAAATTGCCCTTCCATCACAGTTTTATATTTCAGAGATATTATGACTGGCATTAAGTCGGTCATTGGTATTGTTGTCCACTTAAATCTAATAACAAACTTTCAAGTGTTTTTGTGATATGATTAATAGGTTCAATTAGAGCACATAATATCAAAAACTATCAGCCTCTAATCTCGGTTCAAGCTTAATTTGATTTTTGCCATATCACCCCAACTTGACTTAAACCATTATATTGTTGATCAATAATTATTTTTATAGAAATTTATGAGCAATGCATTGATTTTCTGTTAATATGAGTGAATATGCACGAGTCCATCTGCTGGCTTACATACATTGTATCCCCTGGGGTCCGTTTCTTAATGGTATTAAGACGCGCGCAAGGGAGGAACAATGTATGACTAACAGCGGATTTTGGTCAAGTCAGTAATTTGGAAATTTGTACGAGGTACAGCAGTGATAAAGTTTTATGACTTTGGGTTTGCTCTAAAAGCGAATGAAATATTCATGCATATGAATACCCAGATGATTAAGCCGCATAAAGACTCACAGTGTCCAGAACCTCAAAGCTTGTTATTTGCTTTATTTTGTTTTTGGTTGATCAAACAAGTATAAGGCTTGAGTATGACAGGTTATTACATTTCTGCCATCCTCACCGAGACTTTTCTACAGACTAACACCCCTTTCAATTTGGCGTTTCTTTATGTTTATATCACATAATTTACTTTACTTGTTTTTTTAAGACCTACCAATGCACCAATGCAATTAAGCACACAGTCTTTTAAGCTTACTTCTTGCTGGATTTGGAGTCAAGATAATCAATGTACTATCATTTTCTCTTTTTGCTTTAAAAACTCAAAATTTTGAGGAGCATAAAACAAAAGTAAAGATAAATTTAACCGCCCTAGTTAACTTAAGTCTATTAATAAATGGCTGTTCTATCAATTCAACAAGTGAATAATAGGACCAAGACATGCAAGCATGCTTCACAAACTTAAATAACCAACATAATTTTCAGCGAGAAAATAATCTAGAAACGCATAACGAACGCCCCAACTATTTTCCATTATCAGGTGAATGGCTAACCCGATCATTTACAAGTAAATGTCAGGACCAAACATATACACGTACATGCCCTTCAAATGTAGATAATTGACATAATTTTCAATGAACGCATGCAAAAATATTTTTGGTTTTTCTCTATACATACTTTAAAAACACAATATTTTTGTCTTTTTCAATTTTCTTATAAACAAAATAAACTTCACAATCTTTTTGGATTTTCGGATTTTTCTGTACAAACTGAAATTACAATCTTTTTGGATTTTCAAAATTTTCTAGTATAAACATAAAATACAATCTTTTTGGATTTTCAAATTTTAAAATGTTTTTGGTTTTTTCAAAATATTTTAAAGGAAAACATTAAAGAAAAGAAATCACAATATTTTTGGATTTTAAGAATTTTTTTTAATGTTTTTGGATTTTATCTATACAAACGAAAAGCACAATCTTTTTCTATTTTCTAGATTTTCACCCCCTAAAACCAAAATAAATTTTAAAAGAAATAATGACATAAAATAAAGATAGTCATCCTTGTTTAAGAATATTAGTGTAGGTCTTCAATCCATTTAAACCAAGCAGAAATTGAAAACGCATTTTGTCAAAAGCTTTGGTAAACAGAATGGCTTTTTGAAAGTCAGTATGTACTTTCTCAAGGTCAATCAAATTCTTCTCAAAGCAATCCCGTATAAAGTGATATCGAATTTCGATATGTTTTGTTTTCGAATGTTGTACGGGATTCTTTGTGATAGAAATTGCAGCAGAATTATCAATCAAAATAGGAGTGGTAAGAAACTTCAAACCGTAGTCGCGAAGATGTTGTATTCACAAAACCTGGGAATAGCAACTCGAGGCTGCAACATACTCAGCTTCGGCGGTTGAAGTGGAGACCGTTGTCTGCTTCTTACATTGCCAGGAAACAAGCTGGTTTCCTAAAAATTGACATCCTGCAGTCGTTGATTTGAAGTTGATCTTGCATCCTCCATAGTCCGAATCTGAATAAGCAGTAAGATCAAAAGTATCATCCTTGGGGTACCACAACCCGATGTCTGGATTTCCCCTCAAATACTGAAGTATTCTCTTAACCACAGCTAGGTGAGTCACTCGTGGACTTGCTTGAAACCTAGCACAAAGACAAACAGCAAACAGCAAACATAATGTCAGGGCGAGAAGCCGTTAGATACATTAAAGAACCGATCATGGCCCGATAGAGGGTAGGATCAACGGTATCCTCCAAATCATCCGGTGATAAATTGTGACCCACGGGGAAAGGAGTAGAAGGGATTTTTCCGGCATATATCTTGAATCGGCTCAAGACATCATTCACATACTTTGTCAGATGAATAAAGATTTCGTTAGCAGACTGGTGAACTTGCAACCCTAAGAAGAAATTCATCTCTCCCATCGAGCTCATCTCGAACTTTGTTTGCATGGACTTCTCGAACTCCTTACACAACGTATCGTTTGTAGACCAAAATATAATATCGTCGACATAAATATGAACTAGGAGAAGATCGCCACCAACAGTTTTATGAAATAAAGTGCAGTCGACACTCCTTCGTTTGAAGCCATTATCTGTCAGATGGTCGGCGAGCGTGCCATACCAAGCTCTCGGGGCTTGATGTAGACCATACAGAGCCTTGTTTAATCGGTAAACTCGGTCCGGATAATCAGGATCTTCAAACCCAGAAGGCTGTAAAACAAACACTTCCTCGTGTAGTTCACCATTGAGAAAAGCACTTTTAACATCCATTTGATAGACCTTGATATTCTTATAAGCAGCATATGCCAGGAAGATTCGAATTGACTCTAATCTTGCAACTGGAGCATATACTTTTGTGTAATCAACACCCTCTTGCTGATGAAAACCTTGCACCACTAGACGTGCTTTGTTTCTGACAATCACCCCTCGATCGTCTTTCTTACACTTAAATACCCACTTAGTCGGAATAGCTTTCTTGACTCTAGCAGGTTTGTCGATTAAGTCCCAAACAACCAAACGTGCAAATTGCTGTAATTCTTCTTGCATAGCTTCTACCCTAGAAGGATCTTCAAGTGCCTTACGAGCCGTCGTTGGCTCAACTTGAGATAGAAAGAAAGTGAATTTTGCAAGATTTACAATCCCAGATGAATGTAAATCAGCATATGCACACAATACGTTATTATCACTTGACGAAGCAACTTGATGACGTGTACGAACGCCCACATCAAGTTCTCCAATGATGTTTTCCTGTGGATGATAACCATGAATCCGAAGAGTAGGATTCTCAGGAACAACAACATTATCAAATAAATTAGTATAATGTTCACCAAGCTCGGGAGATGAAACATTATCACTATCAAGTTCAATAACTTGATCATTAACGTGCTCATCAGAAGAAGAAGTAGATACATTATCAAAAGCAGCTGGAGAAGCAACACGAGGTTCCTCAGTTGGAGCTATAGTTGAAGCTTCAACATCATTAGAACTTGAAAATCTTGGAATAGTCAAATGATCTTCAAAGTATGCTCGAACCAGGTCTTCGTCTATGTGTTCAGTCGATGGAGTAAATGAATTAAATAAACTATCATAGTCAAACATCCAGTCGGGACCTTTCCCTTGAGGAGGAGTTGTGTACTTTTGACAGTCCACATGGTACCATTCCTCAACACAACCAGACTTGAAGTTAAATACCCTTTTCTTTGGAGATGCATATCCCAAGAAATACCCTTCGATAGCTTTTTCTTCAAATTTACCCACATCCTTCTTCAACATTGTACACGGACACCCAAAAGGTTCCAGGTACTTTAAGTTAGGTTTTCGATTATTCAACAACTCATAACTTGTATTCTTGAGTCGTTTAACAGTTAGAACCCGATTAAGCGTATAACAAGCTGTATTCACCGCCTCATTCCAGAATTGGACGGGAAGCTTAGAATCAGCGAGCATAGTTCGTGCAGCTTCAATCAAGGTTCGATTCTTTCGTTCAGCAACACCATTTTGTTGAGGTACATAAGGTGCACTGTATTCCCGATGAATTCCTTTTTGAACACAAAAGAAATCTAATACAGTGTTTTTGAATTCAGTACCATTATCACTTTGGATTCTCCTCACCTTTTGTTTGTATAGTGATTCGATCTTGGTGATAAGGTTTTGTACCAAAACCGGTGTTTGATCTTTCAAACTCATAAATAACACCCATGAGTATCTTGAATAATCATCAGTTACCACAAGACAATACCAATCCCCAGAAATACTTGCACGATTCACAGGACCAAAAAAATCCATATGAAGTCGTTCAAGAGGAGTATTAATGGAGTTTAATAACTTAGAAGGATGTGACTTCTTCTTCTGCTTGCCATTTTTGCATGCAATGTAGTGATCAGATAATTTAAGGTTCTTCAAAGAGACACCCTCCACCAAGTCATTAGCCATTAAATAATTCATCTTTCGAACATGTATGTGACCCATTCTACGATGCCATAGAATTGAATCTTTCTCAGTTGCTTTCAAGACAAAACATGTTTCGAACGATGTGGATACTTTAGAGCTCATGTTTAAGACATAAATATCATTCGATCGTGGTGATCGCATGACAACCATGTCTTAGGGAATCACATAACCCGGTTTTAAGATAAGACATTCTTTGTCAGTAAATATCGTAGTGTGTTTTTTATCGCAAATATGCGACACACTCAATAAGTTATGATCTACCTTGTCACAGTAGTTAACTTTCTCAAAAGTTATATTCCCATTCGAAACTTCACCTTCTTGTGTGATCATGCCTCCAGAATTCCCAGCAAACGCTACATAACCTCCTTGAATGTTTCTTATGCTGGTCAATAGGTTGAGATTCCCAGTGATATGACGAGAACATCCACTATCCATAATCCAGTTTTCACCAGACACAGTCTTGGATGTACCCTACACACAAAGTAAAGATGATTAGTTCAAAAAGGCTGCGAGTCCTCAGTCTTGGGCACCTTTTGGTTTTCTTGAGACATTTTAAACTTAGTTGAATTCAACTGTTGTTCAGCCACTTGTGATTAAGTTACTGGCTTCATAGACTTTCGTCTTAAGTAAGCTGCTTGAAGCACATTTGAATTCTCATTCTTGCATAACGGTGCAGTTGGAATAAACTTGGGGTTCACTTGACCATGAGTCTCATTAACATGAATCACCTTTCGAGGATTCACATTAGAAAACATAATATGAGTATCATCAGCATACGACACAGGTTGTTTCAGAATCTCCTTTACCAAAGGAACCGATTTGGAATAGTCTTTGATAAAAGGATGAAGATTCTGATAGCTCTTCTGACTACAATTTCTCTCTACATGACCATGCTGACCGCAAAGAAAACAGCTTTGCATGTCCACACGATGATGTTGAGAATTAGTTGGAGCAAATGATGCAGAAGATTGATGATGGCTCACATTTTTGGTCATGCTCTTAGCAAACTCATCAGATAACTCAGATTTCTTTTTCAAGTAAAAATATAAATTAGAGCTATTTGAAAAACTTTTCAGAGTATCTGTTCCAGTTGACTTTACAAATTTAATCTTTTTAGCATGTGTTTAAATTTACTTGGCTTTAGTCAATGGATCAGAAGAAACTGATGTTTTTTCTTGAGCATACAGACGTTCAAGTTCTTGAACCTGTGATGTTTCATTGTGAAATACACTCTCAATCGGTTCTGGTTTAATGATACTAATTGGAATGTCTTTCTCTAGTAAACATTGTGTCAATTCCTTTCAACTTGAAAACCCTAACAGATGATGGCTTAGAACTAGGAGGATTGATAAAACGCATTAAGTCCTCATCAGAAATCTTTTGTTTATCTGACTTCTTTGCTTTTATTGGTTTGGGTTTCACAGTTTCATCCCTTTTCACTTGAGACTTGAATGAACCATACACAGCTTCCTCAAATCTTGAGGCTCGCAAAGAATATGATTAGAACTTGGGATGTTCTTATTCTTGTGTATTACCTCAGTTTCAAACACGTCTTCGATAATTACTTTGTCAACATTCTTAACAAAGACTTTGTTGCTTTCAATATGAGGTTTTTGAGGAGCAACTTGGGTTTTAACAGTTTCTGTTTTAACCGGTTTAGATTTTTCAGAAATCACAGAGTCTTTTTCAATCAAATCCTCTTCTTTTCTAGAAAAAGGATTAATTTTATAATCATCGTGAAAAGGTGGCGGAATTTCAACAAAACCGATACCTTTCTTTGAATCTTTTTGTTTTCCAGACACTTCAATAATTTCATTCAACAGAAAAGAAGAATTTCTAAATTTACCCAATTTGTTCTTCAACTCAAGAACTTCATTCTCAAGCTCGGTTATCTTTGATCTATGTTTCAAAATTTCTTGAAACTTTTGGTCATTAATTGTCATTTTCACAGATAACTCAGCCTTGAGATCGTGGTTACTTGTCGACAATGCTTCAATCTTTTCTCGAGATCGCAATTGAGATTCAAGAGATTGTCGATAAGTATCCTTCAGAGAAGCAATTTCTCTTACAAGAATATCATTATGATTTTTCAAAGCTTCTAACTTAGGTTTGTTAGATTCACAATCAACACATGATACTTTAACAGATGAAGTAGCAGAGATAGAATGACTAACCTCATTGATCTTGGCCATGCAAGCAAATACAGTTGGAGACTTGTCACATAAATTGTCAGAATCAGATTCAGAATCATTATCAAAGGACAGCTCACTTTCACTTGCATCTTGACTGTCTTTATGTAACCCAAACATAGCCAAATTTGCTTGAGTATCATTACACAACAACCGTTGTGACCAATCATTTCCATAAGCTAACATTGCCCGTGACCCAGAAGTAGATGGTTTCTTTTCAGCATCACTACCTCATGGTGTAGAAGAATTTTGATGTTGACCACGAGGACCAGTATACTCTTTCTTCGGTTTGTCACACTCCGTTGCAAAATGTCCAAATTCTTGACAATTATAGCATTTCACTTTCAACTTGTCAAAACCCAATTTCTTGTTTAAGGCCGGAAGATCTTTTCCAGTTCTCTACATGAATCTTTTAACTTTACGGACAATCATAGCCATGTTCCATTTTAAATCCATGATTTCCAAATCATCTGGATCAATCTGATCATAATCCTCATCGGTTAGATCACTTGTGGCTATCTTACTACTTACCAAGTTTTTATATGAAGACATGAAGGCTGTTAGAAAAGCAAAATTCAGTTCAGCTTCTTTCATGTTGACACTAGGTGAAGAAGCAAATGGATTAGTAGTAGTTGAACTTCCAGAACCACCAGATGATCCATAATTACCAGCAGTGTAAAAACACGCCCTTGGATCATTAAAGATAGTTGATTCATTTTCACTAGCAGCTTGGGTAAGAAAAGCAGTTATTGGAGAGATAGTTGAACTTAAAGGCATACTACCACCATAGAAAGCAGGATCTTGGCTATCCTTGGAAGATTTCTGACACTTAAGATCATATTCTCTTGCTTCAATCTTTTGCAAGAATTCAATGGCAGTCAAGTCTTCATTCAAGAAATAGTTATTCTCTTTTAGAACCATTAAAAATGTGGAGTAAGAACTTGGTAGTACACTCTTAATAGTGTCAATCTTATCTATCTCAGAAACTTCCAAGTTCATCTTGTCCATTTCAGCAATTAAATGATTAAACCGTGTAATCATCTCTTCAACTGTTTCTCCCTTCAATAGATTAAAGTTTCAAAATTGAAACTTGAGCATCACTTTGTTACTCTCAGCTGTGTTCCCCATACTTCTCATACGAAGATGTTGGAATAAGGAAGCACATCTCTTTATGCTACCCACTTGATGAAAGATATTTTTGGGTAATGCCATAGTAAGAGTAGAATAAGCCTTTATCTCGATCTCTAATGCTTTCTTATCTTCTTGGGAATATTGAGAAATAGCTTTGGGAGTAAAACCAGTAGTGTCATCACCAATCATTGGTGCCATATATACCTCATCCAGGCAATAAGAGCAGTCAGGGTGAACGGAACCCAAATGAGCACGAAAACGGGGTTCCCATTTAGCAAAATCGCTAAATTTCATCAACCTTGGACATTTAGAATGTGAACCTATCTCGGTATCAAGTTGCAACATTTGTTGCATCAACATGTTTTGAGAAGCTAGTGCATACATACCAGCCATTTTTGTAAAATTTGAAACCTTAAGGATTAAAATTAATAGAGTTTAACGAACTGTAAACAGTATAACGAACTGTGAACAGTTATAGCGAATTAAACCTTAACGAAATTGAGATTTATCAGGTAACGAATCAGAATTGAGATTTAACGAATTAATGTAACGAATATAATGGTTAACGAATCAGATGGTCAACGAATGAGTCAACGAATCAATCAACGAATCAGTCAAACTACGAATTGACTAAGCAAAACACGAAGTACATGCTTAGCGAATTAACGAGTATTCTATAATGAATCATTAAGACAAACGTAGTGAATAAGATGATGAACCAGCTACAGTTGATAGTGAATCAACCTATAGCGAATCAGGTAGTTACAACCTTTTGTAACAAACTCTGACACCTAATGCCACATGGCACAGGTTATTATAACACAAATCCCAAAGCAGACACGTGTCACACGAATCTACTTGATACGAATCATCAGATTAAGTAGCGAACTGAAGAAACGAAGCAATGATAACCTTTAGCGAATTGATGAAATTTTTTAATGAATCAAGTTCAGATTAACGAATCAAACTTGAATATTCATATCTTCAAATCTTCAAAGAAGATTTCCAGAAATCTGGAAATGAAGAACACCAAACCAGAAACCTAGATTTGGAGATTTGTAATACAATCTCAATTGTCAACCAAATTCCACAAATAAACTATCAAACTACTCGCGAATCAAACACGATTACACTCGTATTGATCCCGTAATCCAATTATACTTATCACTAATCCAATTTGACCATAAACATCTCTCTGTTTCTCGATCAAACTCAGATCCAAACCAAACACTCCAAACTCAATCCAACATTCAATTCCAATCAATCACAACTCACAATAACCTTACCAACACCAAATCGAAACCAATTCTATCCATAACTAGTCCAATTAACACGTAATTGTTCTAAATCAAACCGGAAACACAACTTATACCACAATAACAATTAAACGTCAACAATAACAAATTAACTATCAAATTCAAGAGTAAAAGAGCACCGAAAGCTCTGATACCACTTGTTTAAACTCTTTAATCTCACACAGATCACAGATCTGAGATGTAATTAATCTAACACAGATCTAGTTCATGATTACTCTTGATTGTATGTTATCTGTTATTATTATTAGGATTAGATATATATATATATATGTATATATATGTATGTGTGTGTGTACGTATATAATTAAGATGAAGATCGAGAGAGAGATTGGGCAGAATTAACTCTCAAAACTTAACATTAATTGTGAACAGAGTTCACTACACTACTTCGTTACATACATAAATAGATAAATAAACTAACGAATCATCTCCTGATTCGTTAAACAACCTTAACGAACCAGGGAGATCTTAACTTAATTTCTAGTACGCTAAACAACCTTAGCGATCTAGACTAATACTTTAACGAACTAACTTAAAACAATAATATTTTATTACATTAATCAAAACGACAAATACTTAAAAGATAAATACAAAGACTCGAGACGCAAAACCGTGCACTAACATAAACTGATCAAAAGATGAGCTTAGGGGTCATCCTAGCTCAGATCTGGATTGAACGGGACGAAAAACGGTGAAAACGGTGGAAAAATAACTGAGATCTCGCTTTTTCGGCGAGATCCCGGTTTTCCGGCGATGACGGCGCCGGAAAAACGTGTACGAGGATGTCAGAGAATATTCTGACATTCTGACCTAAACCTAATTCGTTAGCGGAGAAATAACGAATTAGCGGTGATTTGTTATGTTAATTCGTTAAGGAGAAATAACGAATTCGTTAAGCAATTCGTCAGAAAGTTTGTTATGGGGAAATGACGAATGAACCCTCATTCATTAAGGTCCAATTCGTTATGATGATGACCAGTTCGTTAAGGTCCAATTCGTTATGAGCACCGGTTCGTTATAGTAGCTAATTCGTTATGAAGGCAGATTTGTTATGAAGTAACGAATGGGTTCATTCGATATGAACCCAATTCGTTAAGGACGGGGTAACGAACTAGAAGTTTAATAAAATGACAGAATGGTCCCTGGACTTAGAAGTTTAATAACCCCAGCCAGGGGCTCTGCCTCTTGGACCCCGCTAGGGGCTGCCGCCCCTAGAACCCCGCTGCAGGGGCGCTGCCCCCAGACCCCCGTTCATTGAGGGTAATAATTAAACTAGAAACACGATATGGGTTGTAAGTCCCGAATCTGGATCACTACAAGTATTGGTGCGGAAATCCAACACTTGGTGACTCAAGAACACATGAAAACACAAACACGTAACATGGGGATTGCTTCAAAACACACGCATGTCTATTATACGCCGGGTGCTTAAGCACAATTACAACCTCGTCTAGTGAATCACGTAGATGACCAAAGCTAACAACTGAATGAATGAACAACCCTAATCTCTATACAATGTGTCCTATATAGAGAGAACCAAAACATATAAGCCCAATAAACAACCAAAAGCCCACCGAGATCCTAAGGGATCTCAGATACAAGATTAACCCAAACACAAATAGACTAAGTACAAACCACTCTAATATAAGCCCAACAATCTCCTTGGTTTGTAGCTTGGTCTTCAATCATGCTCCATGTAGTCAATATCAGCATCTTTTAACGCGCCAGCCCAAAACTTGCACCTGATAATAGGGGCCGCCATGTTTGTGTATTCTTTCGCAGCCGCTTCAAAGATCGGGTCAATAATTATCTGGAACGAGCTGAGAGTCTTGATATCCCTTTCTCCAAACTTCAACAAATCCCTTGGATCAACAAATCTGTATTTCCCTTTACCCTTCTCTAATTTTACAACAACAGTGGTAGTTTCACTATCATACATCCAGAACCTCATGTTGCCCAATGTGCCATCTGGAATCGCCTCAGGTACAGGAATATGTGTGGCCTTATTTGTAGCAGGCCACATAACATTGACCATTGTTTTCCCTGTCTTTGGATCCTTGACCCCCTTTGCTTTCTTCAGAAAGGACTATGCGGTTGTCATGTTTGGAAAACCACTATCAACTTGACTTCTCAGAAAATTCCAAAAATCTATACCACGTTTATTATTAGTTGGGTTGGTGAAGGGAGAATTTATCAGGTCACTAAGATCCACTTTACTCAATGATCCAAAATATTTCATCTTCTTATAGTACTCAGTGGTCCCGGAAACCCCATGATACAACTCCCGAACGATCACCATAGTTATATGAGAAGCCTTTAGGAAAAGTGACAATGAATATGTCTGGATGATCTGATGATTGGACACTTTGATTTGAGTTTTTCATCACCAGCAACCTTTTCTGAATTCTATCGGACTTTTCTTTGGAGATTGGTGGTGCGTCCATATACTGTTTCAATGTATCATACTCATCTATTTTTCTGTTGGGCGAGTAGTAGAGCTGCCACCTTGATCAACGTTGGACACCTTATCAGTACTACTTCTGAACTCATCTCCAAACTTTTGAACGATTTTTTGTTGGAGATCTAGATAGATAGCAGTTAGTTCTCCCATGCTAGATTGAAGCTCTTTGATCTTGGAATCTTTATCAGTGTTGTTAGCTTCCAACTCTTGAATACGTACATCTTTAACAACAGAACCTTGTTCGAGCTCAAAGACTCGATGTTGGAGAGCTTGTACGTCAACTTGAGCATCTTCTAATACAATGCCCTTGCCTTTATTCTGCATAAATTTTTCTTGCATGGCAAAAATTTGGGCAACTTTATAAGAAGCATTTGAACTTGACTGACCTTGATTTTCTGGGCATGATGAGCTGGAGGTAGCAGCATTGAACGGTGCATCAGCCTCACTCGTGTGTTGAATATCTGACTCAAAATCAAAATCACGAACAAAGTCATCAAATACCTGATCTTGAATCAGTGGCTCAGCAGTGGGTGCACTTGGGTTAACATGAGTCTCTGGAGCATGTGACTCAGGTTGGTGAATTTGTTGTTGTGGGTTAGTGGTTGCAATTTGTAACATCCTAAATATTATAATGTTAGATTATAATATCAAATAAAGATTTCGTTAAGTTATCGTGTGTTAAATAAATATTTTAATATTAAATAAAGAAAGTTACGTTTAGTGATTTCGCGTTAATAATTAATTAATATCAAGTTGAGAAAGGATCATGGAATTAGATTATTTAAGGTGGGTTAAAAGGGGAATGGGCTTAGAGTCCATGGGCTTAAAGGGGATATAAATACCCCCTTAAACCATTCCAAAACCCTAGCTCTCATTCCATCCTTTCCATCTTAATCTCTACACACACTCCAAACACACACACACCTTCCTTATTATAAATAAACGGCTAAGAGAGAAAGAAAGAGATCTGAGACCAAATCAAGCTAACCATTATTATATCTTCTATATACAAGTTAGATCCAAGGTTTAAGATTCATAAACAAGCTAGCCGAAACCAAGCGAACCCATAAAGGTATGTTCTTGATCTTAAAGTTTATGTTTTAATAAACGATTTGTCTTGAAGCTTGAATCTAGAGTAGATCGGCTTTAAACGAACATTAAAGTTGAAAACTTGATGCTAATAATGAAAGAAACGAACCCGAAATGGAAACGACTCGTTAAAAGGAACCCTAAAAATCTAGTTTCGAACGTTTAAGGTTTAAAGATCCAAACTTTATGATTTCCCGAGTCAAGCCTTACCCGGAAATGGTAACGAAAGCGCTTAAGGGGATAGATCGATTCATGTTAAAGGTTAATAATAATAATAATAATAATAATAATAATAATAATAATAATAATAATAATAATAATAATAATAATAATAATAATAATAATAATAATAATAATAATAATAATAATAATAATAATAATAATAATAATAATAATAATAATAATAATAATAAACGGGCAGGGGGGTAGACCCAACCTGCAAACCCGTGGAGCTACCAAAAAAAACCCACCAGCCCAAACATCGTATTCGATTACAATCTAGAACAGTCGCATACGTATACTTAGAGGATACTGTTAGGACATGAAATGTCATGTGTATGTCCCCAGTTCTATCAGGATGGTTCGATATGAAGATAACGATCGTGAAACTAAGTTAACGGACTGAAAATGTCAAAAGAAACTGATTCGATCGAATCAGTGACTGATTCGATCGAACCAGGTCTCGTTCGATCGAATGAGAGACTCATTCGATCGAACCAGTTTTCGATATATAAACGAAACTTAGGAAATTTCACAATATAGCACACATTCTACACACAGTCACGAACCACCACTCTGCTGAAATACTCTCTGCCCGTTCTTCACGTGTCGGTCCTTTCCTCCGTCCCTAGGTGTCAAACCGTCTTAGGAATCGTTACCGCGCGTTGTTGATCACCACCGAATCGCCGTGTTAGAGGATTCCGCACTCTAACACGTTGCCCCGTGAATCGTTGGGAAACCGTGTCCCGCACCGGTCCGACAAAGTGGTATCAGAGCCTTTGGTTCTTGATTCACGTTAGATTCGTGGTGAAATTCGTGTTTTTCTCGCGAAAATCGTTATTTTTGCCGGAAAATTCCGAATTTTTGGTGTTTTTGATCTTGGTGTTCGTCGTGTTCTTGTCAAAAACTGTTAAAATTGTCATATTTTGGTGTTTTGATCTTAGAATTGTGTGTTAAAAGTTCGAGTTTCGTCAAGAACGTTCTTCGCGTTCTTCGTGTTCTTCGTGTTTTTGGTGTGTTTGATCCGTTTTTTGGTTGGTGTTCATCTGTTTTTGTGTTAAAAGTCTCATTTTGATCTTACTTTGCTCCTTGATCTTCTAAGATTCGTGTTTGTGGTTCAAAATTCGAAAATCCGTCAAAATCTCCTAATTTTGGAATTTCCAGATTTTCCGATCGAACCAGTCTATTTTTGGAACTCATTCGATCGAATAGCCCTCCTATTCGATCGAACCAGTTTGAACTTGGACCGAATCAGTTTTTCCCGCCTAGAAATACTCCAAGTTCATTCGATCGAACCAGATTCGTTCATTCGATCGAACCAGTCTCCAGTTGATCGAATAAGTCACACATTCGATCCGTCCATTCGATCACTGTCTTATTCGACTGTCAGAACCCGTTCGATCAAACCATACACTCAATCGATCGAATCTGTTAACCCATTCGATCGAACCAGTTACACATTCGATCGAATAACTTTCAGAAGATCAGTTCGGTTTTCCAGAGAGACATTCGATCGAATCAGAACATATTCGATCGAATAAGGCACTCGTCCGATCGAACCAGACTCATTCGATCAACAGTTCAAAGTTAACCAAAGGATCAAAAATGGCTTCAAGTTCGAGTACCAACAAGAGGATCCAATCGATTCTCGAAAGCGATTCTGAATCGGGAAGCTACAACAAGCCACCAAAGCTGATGACATTAAACGACTTTACTACCTGGAAGACACGATTCCAGATTCATCTTACAGGTGTAAATCCTGGACTTTGGGAAGCTGTCCAGACAAGTTGGGTGCATCCAACGAATGATGATGGTGAGTCGTTGAGTTACTTTAGGCTATCTGAAGAACAAAAGATAGCCTTCGATGCTGAGAAGAAAGCCTTCTCCTTACTATCACAAGCACTCTCCACTGATCTTTTTCATCAGTTTAACCAGTTTACTACAGCGTCAACTCTTTGGAACGCACTGGTTGACCGATGTGAAGGATCTGATTCCCTTAGAGAAATTCACGCACGGGAGCTCAAGCGTGAATTTGATCTGTTTAGTCCAGAGTCGGGAGAAGATATTGAGTCGTTACTGTCGAGATTTTACCATCTAATGTCAGAACTCAAGTCCTATAACGTCAAAACTACAGGGACTGAGAAAGTTAGATGTCTTGCACAAGGACTTCCACCTAGCTGGAGCACCTTCCTGACAGTAATGAGAAGAAGTCATCAGCTGGAGACGATTCTCCTGTCTGATTTTATTAAAGAAATCAGACACGAAGAGGCTGAACTAAGAGCCTCTTCCAGAAAACCGAGATCAACTTCTGACAAATCACTTTACATGTCAAAACCTCCTTTGTCAGATTCAACTGATCATGCTCCGATGAAGACTGCTTTTGTCTCCTCAACGTCAAATCAATCAAAGGGGACTGAAACGAGATCTTCCGTCCCACTATCAACTTCTGGAAACTCAAGTACTAACTCCGGACCCAAGTCAACGGAGAAAGCAACGTTGAATACTGAAGGCTTGGGAACAGTAACAGTGGAGGTTGCCAAAGAACACATGGCAACTCTAGGCACGATAATTGAGTCCTACAGTTTAATGGTGGCGGGTAAGCTAGGAAATAGTCATCTGGACAGCGATGACTATGAACAGCTTGACGAAGATGATATGGAACGCATAGACATTATGTGGGCTCTTGGCAGTGCGTTCCGAAGGGCCAGAAAGTGGACGAAGAAAACAGGTCAGGCCCTCTCAATAAACAACAAATCCAAGTTCGGCTTTGATAAAAACAAAGTAAAATGCTACAACTGTGGCGAACTTGGTCACTTTGCCAAGGAGTGCTCGAAGCCAAGAAGGGAAGGTCACCAATATCCCTTCCGAACCACTTCATCATCATCCACTCCTGCTGCAGCAGCTGCAACTGTCAACCTTGAGAGACAACTGGTCCCTCAAAATCAAACCGCAGCAAACAACGTCGACATCAACAACGAAACTGCTCTTGCAGTTCAAGGGGATGAAGGCGAGACATGGAACTTGAGCATCAACATGGCTGATGTCACAGTAGTAGATGAAAACTCTGAAACAGAGTCTGTTGTTTCCTCGACCAATGAAGAATATACTGTCGATGAACCAGCTGCTGAAGTCCATGAAGGAGAACCTGAGGTTGAAGTGGTATCTTTGGAGATTAAGGAGGATCACGAAAAAGAGTCAAATGTTCCTCAAACATCTCCATGTTCGACAATTCCCGCAGAGGCTGCTAAAGTTGAAGAAGTCAACGAAGTAGAGTCTAAAGCAACTTCTGCATCGTTTCTGGAAAAAGCTGGGAATCTTTGCTTTGCATTCATGGCAGAGACATCAAATGCCAAGGTAAGTTCTAACCCATCAACTCCCAAACCAGAAAATGTTAAATGTTTAAAATGTGAATTGTATGAACAAGAAATTCAATCTCTAAAAGAGAGAATTGAAGATCTCGAGGCTTACAAACAAGCAGCCTCAAGATCTTTAATGGAACTGACTGACGCGCTTGCACAGAATAAGGCTTGGAAGCAGAAAGAGTCTGTTTTTAAAGAAAAGATTGATAGCCTTAAGCGTCAGAACAAGGAACTTGAAATATGTGTTCTGAATCAACAAGACTCTATCAATTTTCACATAAATAAGAATAATGTTTTGAAAAAAGAATTGGAAAACTTGAAAGCTGATTTTGAATCATTGAATTTCAAATTAAAAAGTTACTCAAATTCATCTTATTTATTAGAACACATCATTCCCGAGTTCCGAGGCAAAAAGGAAAGAGGCGTGGGATATAACAATGTCCCACCCCCGATCCTGAATCAATTTTCAAGCACACCAGGAGCTGTGCCGGATGATGAATCAAATGATTATATACCCGAGGACACAAACCAAATTTCTAAGTCTAAGGGTAAAGAAGTCATTGACCCGGCTCCTGAGTCCAACCAAAATGTTGATGCCACAGACTTAGGTTCCACAACTAAATCGGGCCCACCACCATCTAAGTCAAAGGCAACAACAACAAGAAGTTCTCAGAAGAAAAAGTTTAATCCTAAATCTGAGAAAGTCTATGTGGAACATAGTACCCAGTTTGTAAAGGAGGGTAACGTTAATGAAAAACATAATTTCCCAAAACACCCTCCTAGACAAACTCCACCCCAAAATGTCAAATCCAGGGGGTACTATGATAACAGACAAAACCAGAGTTATTTCTCTCCACCAAGTCAAAGGGGGAGAAACTACTGTTTTTCGTGTGGAGAGGTAGGGCATATAGCAAGATTTTGCTATAAGTACACGGATCCTAAGCAGTACATATCGACTCCGGATCCGAGGTATGTCAAGTCACCTCCTAGGAGGCGACCGACCATTGACATTCAAGGTCAAGAACGGTTTCACACACCGAGGTCGGTTTCTCCTCGGAAACCTCAGCCAACCTCACCACACCAATCCCCAAACCCCTCAGATCCAAGTGTTTCCACTTCGACAAGTGAAACTCAGTCTTCAACCAGCTATCTCAAACATGCTGAGAAGAAGACTGACTTTTGGAAACCTAAGAAAACTAACACTGTTGATAACAACGTCAAATCTGAAAACAGTGTTAATGAGGGTAAATGGATTGAATTGTTCATTCGTGATGAAGATGGAAAACCCAAGACCTTAAGGGCTTGGGTTTCCAATGATATTTAAACCTTTTGTTTTTGTGTGCAGGTTGCTCTATATGATCCAAGATTCAACATGTGGATCATAGACTCAGGAGCTTCCAGGCACATGACTGGAAACATGAATCTCCTTTCAAGTGTCAGACAAATAAAAGGAGGTGCAGTTTCCTTTGCAGGAAATCAAGGAGGTTATATCACGGCCCAAGGAATGGTGTCTAATGGGCGAATTTCGTTTGAGAAAGTAAATTTCATCAAAGAGTTGGAGAACAACCTGTTGTCGATAAGTCAAATCTGCGACAAAGGTTTCAAAGTTATGTTTGACGACCGAGATTGCCACATCTTGCCTAAGGATTTCAACTTTCCTGAAGACAAGGTTTTAATGTCAGCTGCACGCCAGAGTGATCTTTACATTCTGGATATGGCTAAGGCAGGGTCAACGTCTCCAACGGCGACATGTTTCGTGTCCAAGGCATCCGAACGTGATACTGTCTTATGGCATAGACGGATGGGACACATAAATGTCAGGAACATGAACAAGCTTGTGCACCGCAGACTAGTTGAGGGAGTTAATCTGAGAAGTTTTCGTCTCCCTGATTCATGTGTGAAGTGCAAAGCCGGAAAGCAGATAAAAAGGTCCCACAAGTCTAAGAGTTTCCACTCAATTGATATTCTGTTGGAACTCCTTCATATGGATCTTTTTGGCCCAATAAGCGTCAAAAGTATCTCTGGGCACTCATACTGTCTAGTGGTTACTGATGAATATTCTAGATTCTCTTGGGTGTTTTTCTTGAAAGTAAAATCAGAAACGTTTGGGTGTATACAACTGCTGGTTACAACTATTGAGTCTCAATACAATCTGAAGGTTCGAAGAATGCGGTCAGATAACGGTACAGAATTTAAAAATGCGAATGTTGAAAATTTCTGCAAAGAAAAAGGGATCGTTCAGGAGTTCAGTGCCCCATATGTTCCACAAATGAACGGGGTTGCTGAAAGGAAAAATCGTACGTTAATCGAGACAGCAAGAACAATGTTAGCCGACTCAGTGTTACCTGTTACGTTTTGGAGTGAGGCAATTGCCAACGCCTGTTTCACATTAAATCGGGTAGGCATCGTCAAGCGCCACGGCAAGACAAGTTTCGAGCTTCTTCAACGACGAAGGCCTAACTTAGAGCACCTGGAACCATTCGGGGCTCTTTGCACGTTACTTAAAAGGCAAGTCGATAATAAGTTCGAGGAGAAGATCATCAACGGCTATTTTCTGGGTTACAGCATACCTCTCAAAAGGGTCTTCAACAGAACAACAAAATTAGTTGAAGAATGGTACCATGTCGATGTTCAACGCTACACAGAACCAGCCAAGGGGACAGGAGAAGACTGGTTGTTTGATTATGACAAACTGTTCAAGTCATTCAATCTGTATGAGATTGCTATTCAAATGATGTATGAGGCGCAAAATGCACCTCCTGATGAATCTTTGCAATCTTCAACTCATCCTGGTCCGTCATCATCTTCCTCCACAGAGTCTAGCGATCAAGTTCAAGAATCTTCCGAATCTGAATCTGAAGATGAATCTCCAGCAGATGATGTACAATCGGCACCAACTCAGGTTACGTCACAACCTTCATCGTCAAATCAAGAAGTGCCGAATGCAGATCAGCCTCTAACGTCTACTTCAGAGGCACCACAATCCGCTCCAGTTCCTGAGCCGAACTTAACTAACTTGGAACAAAATGTTGTCGTTTCTGACAATCCGGTTGTTAGGACTGAACGTGATCATCCACAAGACAACATTATAGGGGACTTTCAACAGGGTGTCAAAACTCGGCGACAGCTGAATTTTGGTCTCTACACAGAAATGATGGAGTCAGGATCAGTTGCTCTTAATGCCCATGAATGCTTCTTAGCACAAGAAGAACCACACAGCACCACCGATGCGCTGAAAGATTCCAACTGGGTCTCAGCCATGCAAGAGGAATTATTGCAGTTTAAAAGACTTGGTGTGTGGAAGCTGGTGGATCTCCCCAAAGGACAGAAGAAAATTGGCACTAAGTGGGTACTAAAATGTAAACGTGACGATCGTGGAGTGATTGTTCGCAACAAAGCCCGCCTGGTGGTCCAAGGGTTTAGGCAAATCGAAGGCCTAGACTACAATGAGGTATATGCTCCGGTTGCTCGTTTGGAGGCAATCCGGATGTTCTTGGCGTATGCATCTTTCAAGAAATTCAAAGTATATCAAATGGACGTCAAGAGTGCCTTTTTGTACGGTCACATCGAAGAGACCGTATATGTGGCACAACCTCCAGGTTTTGAAGACCCATATCACAAGGACAAAGCCTATCTGCTCAACAAGGCTTTGTACGGTCTTCACCAAGCCCCGAGAGCTTGGTATAAAGAACTATCCAAACACCTTCTGAACAACGGGTTTAGAAGGGGAACCATTGACTGCACACTATTCTCAAAAGAAAAAGAAGGAGATCTAATTATGGTACAAGTGTACGTGGACGACATCATCTTCGGGTCCACGAATAAAACACTTTGTAAGGAGTTCGAACAAGTGATGAAAGAAAAATTTGAAATGAGCTCCATGGGTGAGATGAAGTTCTTCTTAGGACTTCAAGTTGATCAAAAAGATTCCGGTATCTTCATTCACCAGACAAAATACGTCAATGACATCTTGAAACGGTTTGAGATGTTGAGTTCTTCTTCACAGGGAACTCCTTTAGAGGTTAATCACGGGATTAATCCTGACGAGAAGGGTGAATTGATCAATCCAACTCACTATAGAGGGATCATCGGATCTCTAATGTACCTGACTGCTTCTCGGCCAGACATAATGTTTGCTACGTGTCTCTGTGCACGTTACCAGTCAAAGCCGAAGGTCTCCCATCTGATTGCAGTCAAAAGAATTTTGCGTTATCTGAAGGGTACTCCAGATTGGGGTCTTTGGTATCCTCATGATGATAACTTTGATCTACATGCGTACAGTGATTCGGACTATGGTGGTTGTAAACTCGATTACAAATCAACAACAGCAGGATGTCAGTTCTTTGGAAGTCGTTTAGTAACGTGGCAATGCAAAAAGCAGACGTCAGTCTCCACTTCAACAGCTGAGGCGGAATATATTGCGGCTGCCAGTTGCTGTTCTCAAGTTATTTGGATTCAGCAACAAATGCGTGACTACGGTATTGAATGTTCTACTACTCCCATATATATTGATAATTCTGCTGCAATTTCAATTACCAAAAATCCGGTCCATTTTAGCAAAACGAAGCACATCGAAATTCGATATCACTTCCTTCGTGATTGCTACGAAAAGAAGTTAATCGATGTGATAAAAATCCCCACTCAGGAACAACGCGCTGATCTCTTCACTAAAGCATTTGATAAACCACGGTTTTTATATTTACTAGAGATCAACGGCGTTAAACGTATATCAGATGATGTTCCTGAAGATATCATTTAAATTGTTTTCATTTTTTCTTTTCTTAAAAATTTGAAAAAGTCCAAAAAGATTTTGTTTTTTATAAATTCTAGGGGGAGAAAGGTTTCAAGAAAAACCAAAAACAATATAAAATACAAAAACCCAAAAACATTAAAAAATTTCAAAATTTTGAGAAGTTGATCTTGTTCAAGAAAGGTGATAGTACACAGACGCTATCATACTGAGACATCAAAAAGATTTGTTATGTCTGTACAGCTTATTTTCATTTTTCAAATATTAAATTTTTATACATCACTATCGCTTAAAATTATGTCGGTTACCTCAGTTTGATGGACACATTTTCGGATGTGTGTTGGTCCTTACTTCTACTAGTAGATTATGAGGATAGCCATTAACCAGATGACTGAAAGTGATCGGGGCGGGTTTTGATGGGTCTTTATTCTTTCGCTGAAAAATAGTCGGTTATACTTAGTTAGAAGGACACATACTCGTATGTGGTCGGTCCAGTTGATCCATTGGATCTTCAGGATAGCCGTTTACCTGAAGACTTTGACTTGATCGGGGCGAAATAATTTAAACGTTATATGTTTTAAAAGACATTCATATATATTCAGAAAATGAGAAATTGATCCAACCTTGGAAAATGATAGATACACTGATTCTGTGTGCTTAACTAGTGAAGTTATTAGGCTTAAAAGGCTTTAGAACGGTCATTGTGTGTCATGGTAGCTTTTTATGGTGCGTAAAAGTAGATGTGATACAAACTAAATCTACTCGATTTTACGTGGAAACTCCTTAAGAGTTTTGTATGTCTTCATATATATCTTTCCGAATGATAGGCAGAAAAGCGATTACCCAGTCATACACGAGCCCATAAGTGTTCTGATTCCCGTAAAGATAGTGTGTGAAGAAACTGCAGTGATCCAGATTCGGGACTTGCAATTGTTTACTACTCTGAAGTCTATGTTAAAAAAAAAAAAAAAAAAAAAAAAAAAAAAAAAAAAAAAAAAAAAAAAAATTACATTATGAGTGATTGAAACATTCTAGAGTTAACAATGTCAAGACTTCTCAATCATGGAGTAAGAAAGAAAGAAAACGGGAAGCAGATGAAGACACTTACAACTTTAATCAGACACTATGGGTCAAGGTCAATTCGGGGTGACTTGGGGAAAGCCAAATACGCTTTGAGAATAGATAGGAGGCATCATAATCTCTGAGTTGATACCCACTTAAATTTTGAGACATAATTGAACCTAACTCGTATCACAGAAACGATGAAAACCATTTTAAGTTATTTACATGCTCACAACCTGTTTCTTTATGTCATAATACAGCTAAACACGGATCTGTGTGACAGTCACGTAATTAGTATGATTCCTGTTCGGATCTTTCTCACAAAAAGAATATTCATTATGTCTTGTTTAACTTCGTTTATTCGTAAAAAAAAAAAAAAAAAAAAAAAAAAAAAAAAAAAAAAAAAATCTCAGTAGATGGCCATATACGTCTGTATGATTTCTTATTATAGATCCTTCTCAACCAAAAATAATGTGTTTTAAAATTTTGTACAGTTGTTTATTTCAGTTTGAATATTAAAAAAAAAAAAAAAAAAAAAAAAAAAAAAAAAAAAAAAAAAAAAAAAAAGATTTTTAATTCTGAATTAATCTTTTTATTTTTATTTATTTTATTCTGCTTTAATGTTGATGAGAAATCATCGTGACAGGTAGTCTGATCCCTGTCCCTCCCTGTAAATATTTTGATAAAAACCAAAAAAAGATTTTATTTCTATTTATTTTTTTTCTTTCTCATTTTATCTATTTCTGTTTGTTTGAGAATCGATGAGAAATCATCGTGACAGGTAGTCTGATCCCTGTCTGTTCCTACTAAATGTTTATCCAGTGTGTAGGAATGAAAGAAAACTTCATGCAGGTTGCTAAATGTTCATCTGTGCAACAGGCTGTGCATGAAAGAAAGAATGAAGTGACAAGAAAACCCAAAGATGTTTGAGCCTGATATTTTTCCATTTGTTACTAATGTATTATGATCTATATGTTCTGTAGGAACGAAGCTCTCAGGATTGGAAAATGTCTACGAAAACTAACCAAGTGTCAAAAGTTTATGTTTTCGTGCAGGTTCAAAGGCATCACGATCGATGGACGGGAAATAAGATATTTAAAAATTTTTTTTCAAATGTTTCCCCATTCGATCGAATAGGTTGCTATTCGATCGAATAACTCGATCGAAGGAACTGATTCGATCGAATCAGTGGTTGAGGATTGCAAACTGTTGCGAAGAGACTCATTCGACCGAATAAGAATCTCATTCGATCGAATGGTCCAAACGAACAAGTCCGTTCGATCGAATAAGTCCAAAAACAGTATAAATACTCAAACTTATTCGATCGGTCAGTTAATTTCGAAATATATTACGGATTTTTGCTCTCAAATCTATTTTCCTCAAACCCTTGTTTTGATCCGATCACATTATTCGATTTTTCACGTAGATCACGAAAATGTAAGTTTTACATGTTTTTAACCGTGTTTTGATCGAGTTCTTGATCGTTTAAGTTTTCCGGGTTCGGGTGTTCTTCATTTCTGGATTTTGCTTGAATGAGTCGAATCAGTTGATTCGATCGAACGAGTCTCTTGTTCGATCGAATGTGACTTATTCGACCACTAGTTCGATCGAATCAGAAGTCAACGATAAGATCTATCTCATTCGATTGTCTGTGATCGAACCAGATCTCATTCGATCGAATGAATAGCTCAACCGATCGAATGTGTTACTCGTTCGATCGAACCAGTCCAGAAAATTTGAAAAGTTTAAACGCATTCAGTCGTTTCGATATCTGTTTGTTCTAACACGTTTATGGTTACAGATTTAAATGGCTGAAGTTGCAGAAGTGGTTGTCCCGTACAAAACGTCCATCAAGCACAACATCGTGGCTTTTCTAGACGAAAAGTCGAGCCACGGGAAAGACTTTGCAACGGTGATAAAGTTTCTGAAGAGGTCGAGGATCTCTGGACCCATCTCTAGGATTATTGAGCCTATCATGTCTATCCAACAAGAGTTTTGGAGAAATGCCACGCACGACAAATCAGTCGTGCCGTCGGTTATTCGCTCCACCGTTAGAGGGCATGCAATTGTTATATCTGCCCAGGTCATTCGAGAAGTCTGTGGATTTGAAGATGATGAATCAGACCCGACCTCCCTACATCCTGCTGCAACAAGAGGATGTTTCGCACGTATGAAGTATGACGGCGACCTCAATGCCGGTCTGCTTCATAAGGCCAACTTGTGCCCCGAGTTCAAATATTTGGCACACGTTGTGATGCACTGCTTGGGCCCTCAACGAACCAGCTTTGACAAGCTGAGGGAAAGCATGCAGTTCACTGTAGCTGCTTTGGTGATGAACCGACCATACAACTTCTCTCAGATGACTTTCGGTCATATGGTCGAGAACATCACGTTGAAGCAAGGGAAAAGTGAGAAGTTTCTACAGTTCCCACGGTTCGTGCAAATGATTGTCGATACTCAAGCACCAGGGTTACTGAAAGAAAACGAAGGTGATGTGGTGAAACTGGACCACATGAAAAATGAGACTCTCAACCGTCTCAAATCTTACAAGGAACGTCCAACCAGGCCACCAATCAAAAGATGCTTCGGGCATTTGGTGAATCCGTCTTACAGGGCCCCTCCTAAAAGGAAATGGAGAAATGATACCAGTGACTCAGACGTCGAAAACTTACCTTTGCAGGAATCAAGCGACGACTCTGACACTGAGGAGGTGGCGGTCCCTGAAGATACAAGGACCGAAGCTGAAAAGGAGGCTGATTCGTTTCTAAATGAAGAAGAGTTGGAAACTGGTGAGGAAGTCAGAGCCGTGGAAAATCCGGCCGACATAGATGTAGGAGAAGAAAGGCCTGCAAAGAGGCAAAAGAAGAAGGTTACTCGGAAGTATCGAAGCTTATTTCCCGATCAACCGCGTCCCTCAATGTTACCATCCGTCGGGACTTCTGCTGCTCCTCCTGCTCAACCAGCACAGCCACCAACACCGCAGTCAGCTCAACAACCTATTCCTCAAGCTCAACCTGAAATGGCCATACCTCAAAAGGTTGCATCCGAACTTGCTGATTTGCACAAGGCGATGATGAAGATGTTACTGTTCAAGGCAGAGCAAGAAGAACAGAATCGGCTCAGAGATGAGCAGATTGCTAAACTTCAAGCTGAGAACGAAATGCTCAGGCTTGAAAATAGTCAGTTAAATGCTACTGTCGCTGAACAGGGATCTTCGATCAATGAACAAGGTTCTTTGATCACCGAGCTGAGAGAGTCAAATCTACGCCTTGAAGCAAGAGTGACTGAGCTGAAGGGTGATGTTCTTCGTCTGGAAGGTCCAACCAATGTCGATGTGGACACAGACGAACTGGACTCTTCTGATGATGGAGGTGAAGGTAGTTAAGAGTATTTTGAGTGAATGTAGTAAGGACTTAAATGTTAAATCTTTTCAATTAATGATTTGTTTGTAAACCTAGTTTCATATGTAATGATATTGTATTTAATGTTTATGATATTACATATGTTTACTTAAATTTGTTGTTACTTTGTGTTTGTGTAATCAAACAGGTGATGCTGATCCGTTTAATGTCCAACCGCTGCAATCAAAAACAGCAGCGGAATATTTCACGTTTTTACTGGACAATCCAGATGAGCAGCAATTCTTCGCAAGTGGAGACTTGGAAGAAGGTGAAATTTCTCACAATTTCACAGAAGAAGAACTGGAACATATGTTTGAGCTATACAATGAAGAAACAGGCAAGTATCTGGCTTTGCCTTCAACAGAACAAACATCTTCTTCGGCTGCTACACCTGACTCAACATCATCCACGGCCGCTGATCCCTCTCAATTCGATGAAGTCGAAATGGAAGACTTGACGCAGGAAGAATATCCAGAGTACTACACGTCTCAAACTGAAGATCTTCCTAACTCGGCAAGCTTCTTTCAAAATGTAACAGAGGAGGAAATACAGAAGAAGGCTGACGAAAGGTCAAACACAATGAAACAGCCTTCTGATGCAGATCAAGCCGATTTTGTTGAGAAAACTGAAGAGTGCAAGAAAGCTTTCAACGCTATTCTTGAGAAGATAAGGTCCAGACGACAAGCAAAGCCGACCATTCCTCACACAATGTCCTATAAGATGAAGGGTCGTAGAACTTCAGGTGAAATAATTGCTTGGGCGTGTCTGAAGGATCTTAATTGCATTGCTGTCAAGAGAGAAAAAGGGGTTGAGTACTTTCAACGTATCACTGACTTGAAGACTCTTCCTACTTTTGATCTAAACCGTCTTAACTATCTTGATATGCTTTATGCAAGTTCATCTCCATTTGCAACGTATTATCAGAGTGTATTGCGAATGGAATACAGCTCAAAATGGAAGATGATCACTCCACAAAGGCCAAAGAGATATACAAGTAAAAGGGAGATCGATCCGATCACCAACAGGCCAAAGATTGTTTTGAAGTACATGCCACCACTCACGATGAAGAAGATTCCTCTAAGAAAGATGAAGCAGGACTTCTACAAAGCGTTCAGGCATTGGTACTATGACGGAAGACTGCATGAAGCAGTCATCGTGCTCAACGACAATGGAAATTGGAGCACAATTCGTATCTTTGATCCTATGTGGCTCACAAACTTGTCACGGGAGGACGTCTACACGCTGTACAAGACAGAGATTCTCTACGCCCCCGAAGACATGGAGCAAGCTTTAACGTATAGAAATGTCATTAGGATCTGCTTTGCCTATGACATACATGCAGGATCAAATTGGAAAGAGCAACAGAAGAAGTATGCACAAGAGACTGAAGCTTAATTGTCATGTTTATTTTGTTTCTTGTTGTAATGAAAGGTTTAATCTTCTGGTTGTAATTGTTTTTGAGTTGAATGTAATTTGTTTTGGAACATTGTGATAGATTGTGCTTAAATGTTTATCTAAAGTTTCAATTGACAGCTTCTCAGGATATGCGGAACCTATGGTAAGTCTGACTGACTGGACCATTTGATCCTGAGAGAACTTCATGATGAAAGGAGTTCGTGGATGCAACATGCGCACCATTAGCTTTGAGAAAAGAGAGAGTGAGATAACTCCAAGGGGGAGTTACGATCGAGCAAGAGAACTCGATTGATTGTAAGTAAATAGAACTGGCTCCAAGGGGGAGTTTGTTAGGACATGAAATGTCATGTGTATGTCCCCAGTTCTATCAGGATGGTTCGATATGAAGATAACGATCGTGAAACTAAGTTAACGGACTGAAAATGTCAAAAGAAACTGATTCGATCGAATCAGTGACTGATTCGATCGAACCAGGTCTCGTTCGATCGAATGAGAGACTCATTCGATCGAACCAGTTTTCGATATATAAACGAAACTTAGGAAATTTCACAATATAGCACACATTCTACACACAGTCACGAACCACCACTCTGCTGAAATACTCTCTGCCCGTTCTTCACGTGTCGGTCCTTTCCTCCGTCCCTAGGTGTCAAACCGTCTTAGGAATCGTTACCCCAGCGCGTTGTTGATCACCACCGAATCGCCGTGTTAGAGGATTCCGCACTCTAACACGTTGCCCCGTGAATCGTTGGGAAACCGTGTCCCGCACCGGTCCGACAGATACAAACATCATACTCGAATACAATACATACATCGCATACATGTACTTAGAAGAATACAACCTGAAACTCGCATACAAATTGAAAGTCGCTTACAATTAACCTCGCATACAGTTCTGAAATTCGATTACAATCGAACTCGCATACTCTGTGGCTCGATTACAACTGAATCGCATACATGACTAGTCGATTACAACCTTGAATTCGATCACAATTGAAGGTCGATTACAGTCTGAAAATCGATTACAATTAAACTCGCATACAACCTGAGTTTGATTACACTGAACTCGAATACATTGAAACTCGATTACATCGTAACTCGCTCACAACCTGGGTTCGATTATATTGAAATCGATTTCAATGAGTATACATACTCGCATACATCTGCAAAGACTCGAATACACCTCGGTTCGATTTCATTGAGCTCATCTACAACTCTTAATTCGATTACAATTAATCGTTTACAATATACATACACACTCGATTACAATTACTAAAATAGACTAACCCTGAAGCCGATTACATTGAGGCTCGATCACAACTAGGACTCGATTACATCAATTCGAAAACACGTGACTCGCTTACACTTAACTCGATTACACCAGGAACCCGCATACAACACTAAATCGATCACAGTAAGGCCGATTACAAGGCCTAATCGGCTGGGGATGAGTCAATTACAATACGGGATCGATTATAGTGTAACGATCGTATTGGAGATCGATTATAAGAAAGCTGACTTTATAATCAGTCATCAGTATCATCGATTTCTTTGTAATTGATCTTTGGGACTCGTTTATTTGGATCTACTGTAGGGAAATAGAAAAAGAAAATGAATGAAGAAGGAGGAGGGTTGCCTGATGGTTATAGATAAAGAGGTTGGGCCTTATTTGTTTTATCAATACCCGGCTCTAGAACCAGCCCAAGCCCAAATTACAAACCCAAATTTCCTAGCCAAGCCCAAATTGCTGTATCAATACTCGGCACCGAATATGAACCCAAATCCTATTGCACTCCGAACACGCGATCACACCGTCACTCAGTTACTTAGAACATATTAACTCGAT